>NC_057798.1:732320368-732620368 GCF_018294505.1 Triticum aestivum | reverse complement strand
GCAAGAAAGGTGAATTTGAGATGAAATTTGACCCGTCTAGAATCATTAAGAAAGTGGACGGGCTGGAGGGACTAACCACGCCTTTCACACATGAGGAAATTGACACTGTGGTTAGAGAGATGCCATCGGATAGAGCGCCCGGCCCGGATGGCTTTAACGGGTGTTTCCTGAAATTGTGCTGGCACATTATCAAACACAACTTCTATAGATTATGCAATGACTTTTATGAGGGTACCATTGATCTCAAGAGTCTAAACTCGGGGTTCATAACTCTAATCCCGAAAACCCAGTCGCCTGAAATTGCCAATGATTTCAGACCCATCACGCTGCTCAATTGTTGCCTGAAACTGATAACTAAATTGTTGGCTAACCGTCTGCAGAAGCTGGTTCTCAAAATCATTCATCGGAATCAATACGGTTTCTTGAAGGGGAGATCGATCCAGGACTGCCTGGCCTGGGCGTTTGAATACATACATCAGTTCCAGTCGTCGGGGAGAGCGTGTTGCATCTTAAAATTAGACTTTGCGAAGGCATTCGACACCATCCAGCATGAACCAATGATCGAGATCATGAAACATATGGGTTTTGATGAGAAGTGGCTGGGATGGATCAAATGCATTTTTTCTTCTGGTAGTTCCTCGGTTTTGCTCAATGGAGCCCCGGGGAAACTGTTTGACTGCCTTTGTGGAGTCCGACAGGAGACCCTCTGTCCCCTCTGATCTTTGTCCTTGCGGCGAACCTGCTTCAGTCAGCGATCAATGATGGCACGCGGAATGGACTCCTTCAACTACCTCTTCCTACGTCTGACAGCAACTACCCAGTCATTCAGTATGCTGACGACATGATCGCTGTGCTCCAGGCCTCAGTCTCGCAGGCGCATGTTCTGAAGTCCATCCTAGTTGACTACGCGAAGTCGGTGGGCCTGAAAATAAACTTCCACAAGTCAACTCTAGTGCCCATCAGTTGTGACCCGATGCTGGCAGGGGAGATTGCTGCTATCTTTGGCTGCTCTCTTGGCACCATGCCGTTCACTTATTTGGGCCTGCTCATGGGTACCACACGCCCGAGCTTGAGTGACTTGATGCCAATGGTAGCCTCCGTTCAGCGTAAGATGCCTGCTGCAATCTCGCTCCTGGACTATGGCTCCAAGCTTACGTTGCTCAATTCTGTGGTCACTTCCCTGGTCGTTTATGCCATGTGCTCCATCAAGATAAACCCTAGGATCATTGAACACCTGGATAAACTGAGGAGATCATGTCTTTGGGTGAGAAAATCTAATGATGGGCCCAAGGGTAGCTCCTTGGCAGCTTGGGATATGGTGTGCAAACCCAAGAGCAAAGGTGGTTTGGGGATCATTGACCTCAAAACCCAAAACCAGGGGCTCCTGTTAAAGCAACTTCACAAGTTTTATAATAAAAATGATGTCCCTTGGGTCAAACTGATTTGGGACTCGTACTATGTGGACAAAATACCTCATGCCTCTGACCCGTGTGGCTCCTTCTGGTGGAGAGACCTTATGTCGATGTCTGATATATACAGAGGAATCACTAAAGCTGAAGTGTTTGCCGGTGATACGATCTTATTCTGGAAGGACAGTTGGAACACGGATACTCTTCAAGACAGGTACCCGAGAGCATTTTCGTTTGCTCGAAATCCAGATGTGTCTCTTAGACATCTCCTGTCGTCAGAAAGATTGGGGGAGGTGTTCCACCTGCCGCTGTCAGTGGAAGCTAAGAATGAGGTTATTCAGATACAGTCGGAAACCCTTGAAATGACTTTGAATGAAGACAGGGACGTATGGTCATGTGTTTGGGGGGGACAAACTTTTGATCTTCCAAATATTATGAGCACTGCTTTAGTCAGGTTCAGGCAGATCAGATCTTTGGGTTGATTTGGAAAACCAAGTGCACGATGCAATGGAAGGTGTTTTTGTGGTTGTTGCTGGC
The DNA here is from genome assembly GCF_018294505.1 of Triticum aestivum. Classification (NCBI taxonomy): domain Eukaryota; kingdom Viridiplantae; phylum Streptophyta; class Magnoliopsida; order Poales; family Poaceae; genus Triticum; species Triticum aestivum. The sequence goes on along the minus strand of NC_057798.1, from coordinate 732,618,422 downwards.
TGACAGACTGAATATCAGGAATATGCTTCGACGCAGACACTTCAGAATCCAGAATGATAATTACGCCTATCTCCTCTGTAACAAGCCGCCCGAGGAAGACATTGCTCATCTGTTCTTCGCCTGCCCTTTCAGTCAAAGGTGCTGGGCTGCGCTGGGAATACATTGGCCAAATGACCCTGACATGATTAAAATGGTTCATGAAGGCAAGAGCAGGTGGACAAGGCCGATGTTCTTAGAAGTCTTCACGGTTGCTGCTTGGGGGATCTGGAAGGATAGGAATGACAAACACTTCAGGGGGATTCAGCCTTCCTTTGATTCTTGGAGGAGCAGGTTCAAGAAGGATTTTGCTATGCTGGCTCATAGAGCTAGGCGGGAGCTGGCTCCTTGCATCACTTCCATTGTCAACTTGCTTTGATTTTCTGTTCGGTTGTGTTGTATAGCTAACAACCCCCCACCCCCCTCTCACAACATGTAATTTTGTACAGTCTGAACTCTCTAACCCCCCCTAATCTTATTATTTTAATACAAAGGCAGTGGGAGTTGCTCACTGTCATCAGTTCTCAAAAAAAGATAGACAATTACAGCCGCTGCAAGTTCCAGAACCACGAGATCAAATCTACACCATCACGGAGGGGTTCATCATCCTCATGGGTGCCTCTCCGGTGATGCGTTAGTAGTCCACCATAGACCTAAGGGTCCATAGCTAGTATCTAGATGGCTTCCTCTCTCTCTTTTGGTTCTCAATACAATGGTCTCTTGGGGATCTATTTGATATGACTCTTTTGAGGTGTGTTTGTTTGGGTCCTATGAACTTTGTGTTTATGATCAGATCTATATCCATGAATATTATTTGAGTCTTTTTTGATCTCTTATATGCATGATTATTTATAGCCTCATATTTCTTCTTCAAATCTTTGGTTTAGTTAGGTCAACTAGATCAATTTTTCTTGCCATGGGAAGAGGTGCCTTGTGATGGGTTTGATCTTGTGGTGTCCTTTCCCAGTGACAAAAGGGGCAACAAGACAAGCATGTATCGTTGCTATTAAGGACAACAAGACGGGGGCTATTCCTACATGAATATATCTCGTCTACATCATTTCATTGTTCTTATTGCATTACTCCATGTCTCCATGAACTTAATACACTAGATACATGCTGGATAGCGATCAATGTGTTGAGTAATCATAGTAGATGCAGGCAGGAGTCTGTTTAATAATCTTGGACGTTATGCCAATATATTGATCATTGCCTTGGATATTTTCATAATTATTCGATCTTCTATCAATCCCCCAACAGTAGTTTGTTTACCTACCGTGTGCTATTTCTTGAGAGAAGCCACTAGTGAAATCTACGACCCTCGGGTATATTCTTTATCATATTTGCCTTCAGATCTATTTTTATTTGCTTTTATTTTCAGATCTATTATTCCAAAAACCCAAAGATACCTTGTGCACTTTTTTTATTACTTATTTTATTTCACGTTTTATCGAGAGCTATTTATCCAATCTACCACAAATTTATCTATCTTTTTACCATGGAGGGATTGACAACCCCTCTTACGCGTCGGGTTGCAAGTATTTGTTCTTTGTGTGTAGGTACCTTTTACATTGTGTTGCTTGGTTCTCTTACTAGATTGATACCTTGGTTTCACAACCGATAGAAATACCTACCATAGCCGTACTGCGTCATCCCTTCCTCTTTGGGGAAATACCGACGCAGTTTCAAGCGACATCAGTCGACCTTTGTAAAGGTTGCCATGTGCATCCTTTTATAGATGGAAGGGGCTACCATAATGGCAAAATGGTAAATACAGAGGCAGATAGTGGCTATAGTGCTATCATACCAAACTATGATGGATTAGGACAAGGGTAATAAATGCTCCATTAGGTGTCACGCTGAGGAGGAATGCTGGCAAAGTAGTCCATTGATGTTTGCTTGAACTACGTCAGTATTTCCCTAAAGAGGAAAGGATGATGTAGCACAACAACGGTAGGTATTTCCCTCAGCGATGAGACCAATGTTATCGAACCAGTAGGAGAACCATGCAACACTACGTGAACGGCACCTCCATACAAATAACAAATACTCGCAACCCGACGTATTAAAGGGGTTGTCAATCTCTTTCGGGCAACGGTGCCAGAAATTGGCGAGTAGACGGGATAAAAATTGTAGTAGATTGATAGATGCAAATAAAAACAAATAAAATTCAGAGATATATTTTTGGGTTTTTGGATTAATAGATCTGAGAATAAAAGCAAATCAAAATATACCGCAAAGGAAAATATAATAAAGAAGAGACCCAAGGGCCGTAGATTTCACTAGTGGCTTCTCTCTAGAAAAATAGCAAACGGTGGGTAAACAAATTACTGTTGGGCAATTGATAGAACTTCAAATAATCATGACGATATCCTGGCAATGATCATTATATAGGCATCATGTCCAAGATTAGTAGACCGACTCCTGCCTGCATCTACTACTATTACTCAACACATCGACCGCTATCCAGTATGCATCTAGTGTATTAAGTTCATGGATAAACGGAGTAATGCAATAAGAATGATGACATGATGTAGACAAGATCTATTTATGTAGAAATAGACCCTATCTTGTTATCCTTAATAGCAACGATACATACATGTCGGTTCCCCTTCTGTCACTGGGATCAAGCACCGTAAGATCGAACCCATCACAAAGCACCTCTTCCCGTTACAAGATAAATAGATCAAGTTGGCCAAACAAAACCCAAATATCGGAGAAGAAATACGAGGCTATAAGCAATCATGCATATAGGAGATCAAAGAAGACTCAAATAGCTTTCATGGATAAAAACATAGATCTGATCATACACTCAAAGTTCATCAGATCCCAACAAACACACCGCAAAAAGAGTTACATCATATGGATCTCCAAGAGACCATTGTATTGAGAATCAAAAGAGAGAGAGGAAGCCATCTAGCTACTAACTACAGACCCGTAGGTCTACAATGAACTACTCACGCATCATTGGAGAGGCACCAATGAGGAAGATGAACCCCTCTATGATGGTGTCTAGATTGGATCTGGTGGTTCTATAACTTGTGGTAGCTGGAATTGTTTTTAGTCGACTCCCCTAGAGTTTCTGGAATATTGGGGTTTTTATAGAGCAAAGAGGCGATGTGGGGGGCCACCAAGGTGGGCATAACCCACCTGGGTGTGCCTAGGGGCCCAGGAGCACCCTCGTGGGTTGTGCCCCCCTCGGGGCACCCCCAGGTCCTTCTCCGGCCCATTGGATGTCTTCTAGTCCATACGAATTCCACAAAAAGTTTCGTTGTGTTTGGACTCCGTTTGGTATTGATTTCCTGCGATATAAAAAAGATGCAAAAAACAACAACTGGCACTGGGCACTATGTCAATAGGTTAGTACGAAAAAATGATATAAAATCACTGTAAAATGATTATAAAACATCCAAGAATGATAATACAACAACATGGAACAATCAAAATTTATAGATATGTTGGAGACATATCAACATCCCCAGGCTTAATTCCTGCTCGTCCTCGAGTAGGTAAATGATGAAAACCGATTTTTTGATGTGGAATGCTGCCTAACATGTTCATCACATATTCTTTTCTTTGTAGCATGGACATTTGGACTTTTATATGGTTCAAAGCAATAGTCTAGTTTTGACATAAGGACTTAAATACTCAAGCATATAAACAATTAACAATGTCTTTCAAAATATCAACACTAAAGCAAGTTATCCCTAGCCCATTATGCTCAATCATTGATCCATTCATGAAACACACTCGCATATTAGCTACACCCAATGCTCAAGTACGATCATAGTGCCCCTTAGTTGGTGCCTTATAAGAGAAGATGGAGACTCAAAAAAAATGCATAAAGTAAAAGAAAGGCCCTTTGCGGAGGGAAGTAGGGATTTGTAGAGGTGCAAGATCTCAAAGCGTATTTTGGGAGGCATGCTTTTCCTGTCAATGAAAATGATCGAGTAGTTCCCAATACTTTCCATGCTAAATATATCATAGGCAGTTCCCAAACAGAAAATAAAGTTTATTCATTTTTCCACCATACTTTCACTTTCCATGGCTAACCGTATCCACGGGTGCCTTCCATACGAACATTTTCCAAGGAATTTATTATTTGACAACATAAAGTAAATTCATTTTTCATTTTAGGATTGGGCATCCCTAATACATTTTTCATATTCTCATGCAATGACAAGTGAATAAACACTCATCTTGAGAATAACACAACTAGCATGGAAATATATTAGCCACCCCTACCATTTCATGAGCGGTATGAGCACACAAAAGAGAAGTTTATTTTGAAAATTAGAGATGGCACATACAAATTTGCTTAGAACTGCACGGAAATACCGCATATAGGTAGGTATGGTGGACTATGTGGCCAAACTGGTTTAAAGGATTTTGGATGCACAAGTAGTGATTATACTTAGTGCAAATGAAGGCTAGCAAAAGATTGAGAAGCGACCAATCAAGAAACGAAAAATCTCATAAGCGAGTGATAATCTCCAAGTGCAGGGAATCATCGTAGCAATTTCCAAAGGTGGAAGTGATAAGCATGGAGTGTCGAACCCACAAGGAGATAAAGACAAGATCAATATTCTCTAAATTCCTATCTTCCACTGATACGACTCTACGTACACAAAACGCTTGCTTCCAACTAGAAACGAGAAATAAAACTACGTTGTGGGTATGAAGAGGATAACTATGTATGATATCGAAGAGCTAAAATATAAAAGTAGGTGCTGTTATCATAAACTTAGAATATATTACTAAATATTATAAATAGCGAGTGTGGAATAATGATGGGTCAGTGTGCGGAATTATCTTAGGCAATTATTAACAAGACCGGTAATCACTATTGCAATTTCATATGAGGGAGAGGCATAAGCTAACATACTTTCTCTTCTTGGATCATATGCACTTATGATTGGAACTCTAGCAAGCATCCGCAACTACTAAAGATCATTAAGGTAAAACCCAACCATAGCATTAACATATCAAGTCCCCTTTATTCCCATACGCCGTGACCCACTTATCCGTGTTTATGCTTCTGTCACTCAAGCAATGCAGACAATAAGTAAACCATGGACATATTGCAACACCCTACAGCGGGAATCCCTCACACTTGCGCGACACGGAGGGCACAATAGGAAAACAACAAAATAAATCATACAACTCATACCAATCTAGATCATCAATCAATCCAAAGACAAATGATATATACTCAAAATATCACAAGATGGCAACACTTAATTGGATTACAGCGAGTTCAAGTAGGGATTACAGCAAGGTGTGGGAGAGTGGACCGCGTAAAAGAGATGAGGATGGTGATGATAATGGTGCTGTTGATGAACACGATTAGCACGGCGATGATTTCCCTCCCGATGGTACTCCGTTGCCATCGAGAGAGAGGAGGAGAAGTTCTCCCCCTTGTGCTTCCTGGTCCATGGCCTCCCCCCTGGATGGGGGGAGGTTCCCCCTCTGGTCCTTGGCCTTCATGGCGATGATGGCTCCTTCGAGATCCTTCCCCATGGCCTCCGGTGATGATGGCCCCCTCCGACAGGGTGCCAGAGAGGGCCTATATTGATTTCTCATGGCTACAGAGGCTTGTGGCGTCGGAAATTCTGATCTAGGTTAATTTCTGGAGGTTTGGGTATTTGTAGGAGAGGTTGGCATTAAGAACAAGTCAGGGGGCTCCGCGGGTAGTCCACGAGGCACAGGGGCGCGCCCAGGGGGGGCGCCCACCCTCATGGGGCCCACGGCACTCGCCTCCGGTAGATTTTTGTACCAGTATTTTTTATGTTTTCCAGAAAAATTCTCTGTTAATTTTCAGTGCATTCCAAGAACTTTTATTTCTGCACAAAAACAACACCATGGTAGTTCTGCTGAAAACAGCGTCAGTCCGTCTTAGTTCTACGCAAATCATACCAAAATCATATAAAACAATAGTAAACATGGCATGAATACTTCATAAATTATCGATACGTTGGAGACGTATCAGCATCCCCAAGCTTAATTCCTGCTCGTACTCGAGTAGGTAAATGATAAAAAGAAATAATTAATGAAGTGTGAATGCTAGCAAGTGCACAAGTTTGATCAATGATAATTTCAGTCACTTTTTCTAGCATCATTTATATATCATAACAGCAGCTCAACTCATAAAACTTCTCATGATCAAGTAACGAGCTATTCACATGTTAAAGTATAGATCATAAACTTTCTTGAAACTAACAAACTATATTCTCAGTCATCAAACAATTGCAATTCATCTTATTTTCACGAAGGGTCTATGTCAGAGCTTTGATTTAGCAAACTCCACATACTCAACTATCATTTAATCTTTCACAGTTGCTAACACTCATGTGATATTTATGGGTTCAAACTTTTAATCGGACACAAAGAAAGATAGGGGCTTATAGTTTTGCCTCCCAACCTTTTACCTCAAGGGTTATGTCAAAAATAATAATGTATGAAAACCTACATCCAAGTGGATATATATATCCGGATCGCTCCAACACAAGGTGCTTGCCAAAGGAAAAAGTGAAAAAAAGGAAAGGTGATGATCACCATGACTCTTGTATAAGGGTAGAAGATAAAAGTAAAAGATATGCCCTTTGCAGAGGGAAGCAGAGGCTGTCATGCGATTTAAGGTTGGATGCACAAAATCTTAATGCAAAAGAACGTCACTTTATATTGCCACTTGTGATAGGGACCTTTATTATGTAGTCCGTCGCTTTTATTGCTTCCATATCACAAGATCGTATAAAGCTTAATTTCTCCACACTAATAGATCATACATATTTAGAGAGCAATTCTTATTGCATGCAACAATGACAACTTACTTGAAGGATCTTACTCAATCCATAGGTAGATATGGTGGACTCTCATGGCAAAACCGGGTTTAAGGATATTCGGAAGCACAAGTAGCATCTCAACTTGGTGCAAAGAATTTGGCTAGCATGAGGGGGAAAGGCAAGCTCAGCATGTTGGATGATCCATGACAATATACTTTATTTCGGATATAAGAAAACATAACCCATTACGTTGTCTTTCTTGTCCAACATCAACCTTTTAGCATGTCATATTTTAATGAGTGCTCACAATTACAAAAGATGTCCAAGATAATATATTTATATGTGAAATCTCTCTTCCTTCAATATTCTTTCATGAATTTTCCATGTGACCAATTCTGCGTTTGCTAACTTTCAAATAAGTTTACTACCTATACTTATTCTGTGTGAAGTCTTTACTCCCCATGGTATATGCATATGAAACATATATAAATTCAGATTTATGATATTCAATTCATTCAACCATTTACTCATAGGATATACATGAAGCACATGAGTAAATGACAAACTACTCCAAAAGATATAAGTGAATAACACTTAGTAGTCAAATAATTAACTAGCCATGCGAGGATTCTTTTCATTAAAGATTTCAGATCCAATGATTTTATTTGAACAGCAAGTAAAATTGAAAATATGCTCCAAGCAAAACACATCTCATGTGACGAATAAAAATATAGCTCCAAGTAAGGTATACAGATAGTTTTAAAGACGAAAGAGGGGATGCCTTCCGGGGCATCCCCAAGCTTAGGCGCTTGAGTCTTCCTTGAATATTACCTCGGGGTGCCTTGGGCATCCACAAGCTTAGGGTCTTTCCACTCCTTATTCTCCTCATATCGATATCTCAACCAAAGCTTGAAAACTTCAATCACACAAAACTTAACGGAACTTCGTGAGATAGGTTAGTATGATAAAGAGTAAACCATTCACTTTTGTACTGTCAAAGACAAGGTCCATAATTGTTATCACACAATAACTACTGTACCATATCATTTGTACAATTTATATTGAGAAATATAAGCCATAGAAGCTAGAAAACAAGCAAACTTTGCAATGAAAACAGAATCTGTCAGAAACAAAACAGTCTGTAATGATCTGAAGAGCAACCATACTTCTGCTACTACAAAAATTATGAAATAACTTGGTGGACGTGAGTAATTTGTCTATTAATCTTCTGCAAAAATAATCAACTCAAAAGCACTCTTCTGTAAAAAAATGGCAGCTAATCTCGTGAGCGCAAAGTTTCTGTTTTTTACAGCAAGATCACATTAACTTTCACCCAAGTCTTCCCAAAGGTCTTACTTGGAAGTTTATTGAAACAAAAGCTATATAACATGATTACTACAGTAGCTTAATCATGTGAACACACAAAAACAGTAAGGGTAAATATTGGGTTGTCTCCCAACAAGCGCTTTTCTTTAATGCGTTTTAGCTAGGCACGATGATTTCAATGATGCTCACATAAAAGAAAAGATTTGAAACATAAAGAGAGCATCATGAAGAATATGACTAGCACATTTGAATCTAACCCACTTCCTATGCCTACGGATTTTGTGAACACATAATTTATAGGAACAAGAATCAACTAGCATAGGAAGGCAAAACAAATCAAAACTTTAAGCACATAGAGAGGAAACTTGATATTATTGCAACTCCTACAAGCATATATTCCTCCCTCATAATAACTTTCAGTAGCATCATGAATGAATTAAACAATATAACCATCACATAAAGCATTCCTTTCATGATCTACAAGCATAGAAATTTTCCTACTCTCCACATAATCAAAATTCTTCTCATTCGGAATAGTGGGATCACTAATTCCTAAAGTTGATACTCTTCCAAACCCACTTTAGTTTATATTATTATTCATACTCCAAAAGATATAAGTGAAGTTAATGTATAATTCTACAATTAATATAGACTAACCAATATCCAAGCTCAAAATATATAAGTGAAGCACACGGAGCATTCTATAAAACCATACTCAAAAGATTTAAGTGAAGCACAAAGAGCAATTCTATAAGATCATACTTAAAAGATATAAGTGAAGAACATGAAGTATTCTATAAATCAACGAAGGTACATATCATACTAGCATGGTTCTTAAAGAAAAAGAAAAACACAAAGGACACAAATCATGTGAACCAAATAAAAACCGAGGTATACCGATAATTGTTGGAGAAGAAAGATGAGATGTCAACCGGGGCATCCCCAAGCTTAGATGCTTGAGTATCCTTGGAATATTTACTTGGGGTGCCTTGGGAATCCCCAATCTTGAACTCTTGCCTCTCTTTATTCTTCTCACATCGTTAACTCCTCGTTCTTCGAACACTTCAGACAAAAAACTTAACAAAACTTTGTGAGATCCGTTAGTATACTAAAGCAAATCACTACCTTTAGGTACTATTGCAAACTCATTCTAATTTCATATTAGCACTTTATATACTGTATTCCAACTTCACCATGGTTCATACCCGCCGATTCTACCCATAGATTCAACAAAATTAGCAATCAACACATAGAAAACAGAATCTATCAAAAACAGGATAGTTTGTAGTAATCTGGAAGTTTAGTATACTTATGTAACTCCAACAATTCTAGAAAAAATATGAGAATTAAACAATTTGTACAGAATTAATGTGCAAAAAGTTTCAGACCCATTTGAGCTTCCAGTAAAAAATTTAAATTCACGCGCTACAGCCAAAGTTTCTGTTGTTGTACTGCACAAAGTAAACAAGCAATCTAATCATCCTAAAACCAAAGCTTGGCACATTATTTTTATAATACAATGGATATATACAAGGGGATAATTATTTATAGAGAAACTTCCATGAAACTTTCTACATTGATCCCATGAGCATGAACACAAGTGCTCAAGGTCGACCCTCACTTCTTCATTGCCTAACTTTCCAATCACTTCTCCTTTTGAAAAACTTTTTAGGCATGAGAGACAAGTAATTTTTTTTGTATTTTCATCGTTTTAAATTTTTTTGTATGTTTCACCCAGAACTAAACTGAAACAAAAAGGGAAAACAAAATCTACTTAGTGAAGAAAGCAAACAAGCACACATGAGAATATCAACCCCATGCTATTACTCCCCGGCAACGGCGCCAGAAAAGAGCTTGATAATCCCCAACACTACAAAAAAATACACTTCTATGATGATACGTGTTTGTCACAGTAGGTCACGTTTTCCGTCATGCATGTACATCCATGTCGATTTTATGACAGAATCAAGACAGTCATACCTGTGTTGTCGTAGAAGTGTTCCATATCATTACCAAAATTATCATCACGGAAGTGTCCACTTCCATGACGATAAATCGTGTGTCACAGAAGTGATTTCGTCAAGGGTGACCGACACGTGGAATCCACAGTAACGGAACACCGTTAAGCTATCGGGTCCGGTTTTGGATCCGATAACCCGTTAACAGCCCCAACCAATGGGGATTTTCCACGTGTAAAGTCATCATTGGCTGGAGGAAACATGTGTCTGCTCACTGTTGGGACAGATGTCATCCACTCATTGGACCCAAGGCGCCTATGATACGTCGACACTTGGCACGGCCCAACAGAGGCCCATTCCTGTGAAAAGGCGGCACGTTATGACCTCTCCGAATTAGGCCCAGTAGCATCCTCTAGGCCATCCAATATGATTCCAGCCCATTTTAACTTTCGGCCCATGTATGGCCCATGACTTCTTTCGGCCCATATGAGACTGAGGGAGTCCTGGATTAGGGGGTGTCCGGATAGCCGGACTATAACCTTTGGCCGGACTCCTGGACTATGAAGATACAAGATTGAAGACTTCATCCCATGTCCGGATGGAACTTTCCTTGGCGTGGAAGGCAAGCTTGGAGATACGGATATGTAGATCTCCTCCCCTTGTAACCGACTCTGTGTAACCCTAGCCCTCTCCGGTGTATATATAAACCGAAGGGTTTTAGTCCGTAGGACGAACAACAATCATACCATAGGCTAGCTTCTAGGGTTTAGCCTATCTGATCTCGTGGTAGATCTACTCTTGTACTACCCATATCATCAATATTAATCAAGTAGGAGTAGGGTTTTACCTCCATCGAGAGGGCCGGAACCTGGGTAAAAACATCGTGTCCCTTGTCTCCTGTTACCATCTTCCTAGACGCACAGTTCGGGATCCCCTACCCGAGATCCGCCGGTTTTGACACCGACATTGGTGGTTTCATTGAGAGTTCCTCTGTGTCGTCATCTTTAGGCCCGATGGCTCCTCCGATCATCAACAACGATGCGGTCCAGGGTGAGGCTTTTCCCCTTGGACAGATCTTCGTATTCGGCGGCTTTGCACTGCGGGCCAATTCGCTTGGCCATCTGGAGCAGATCGAAAGCTACGTCCCTGGCCATCAGGTCAGGTTTGGAAGTTTGGACTACACGGGTGACATCCGCGGAGACTTGATCTTCGACGGGTTCGAGGCACGGCCGAGTGCGCCGCACTGTCACGATGGGCATGATCTAGCTCTGCCGCCGAACAGTGCCCAGGAGGCCGCCCCAGTATCCCCTCCGACCCTTAGCTCAGAGCCGACTGCGCCAATCGAGGACGGGTGGCTGGACACCGCCTCGGGGGCTGCAATCTATACGGCGATCGAGCCGAACACCAGCCTTGTCCTTTGCGAAGCTCGTGACTCCAAGGTTCCGGACTCCTTTCCGGACTCCGAACCTTCCGCACCCCTGCCGATCGAACCCGATTGTGCACCGATCATGGAGTTCGCCGCTGCGGACATCTTTCAGCACTCGCCCTTCAGCGACATTCTGAATTCACTAAAGTCTCTCTCTTTATCAGGAGAGCCCTGGCCGGACTATGGTCAGCGAGGATGGGATGCGGATGACAAAGAAATTCAAATCCCACCCACCACCCACTTCGTAGCCACTGTCGATGATTTAACCGACATGCTCGAGTTTGACTTCGAAGACATCGACGGTATGGATGACGATGCAGGAGACGAACAGGAATCAGCGCCTATAGGGCACTGGACAACCACCTCATCTCACGATGTATACATGGTGGACACACCTAAAAGAAACAACGACGAGGAACAAAGGGGCACAGCGAGGAACAGTTCCCTCGAAAAGCAATCAAAGCGGCGGCGTAAGCGCCGCGCCAAACCCCACCTTGATAGAGACCCAGCCATAGAGCAGGGCGAACCAGTGGACGATGAACATGCCATCGAGCAACCGTCCAAACAGGGCAACTTGGGTAAACAAACCGAACAACCCGTCCACGGCGAACATAATAGTCCGGACGACCTCACGCCGGACAAGTTGCTGGAGCAGAAGAACCTCCACAAAGGGCTCGTCGCCACTGCGCGTAGCCTGAAAAAGTAGAAGCGGAAGCTCAAAACAGCGGAAGATGCACCCAGAATTAGATGGGGCAAAGTACTCAACACCGCAGACAAATACAGCGATAGTCGCCACACAAAGAGCTATCCAAAGCGAAAATTACTACCGGAATTTGATGAGGAGGACTTAGAGCCCCCGCAACCAAAAAATAAGGAAGACACCCGGTCGGATAAACAACCCCATGGCCAACATAGAGCGGCAAGGGGTGCCGCACTCAATCCAGTACCGGATCCGCACAAGGATTCACATCAAAAAGACGGCCCAGCCAGATCTATCTACGGGCCAAGAAAGCAAGCTCTAGTAAGCAATGCAACACAACAAGTATCCGAACATCACGGCACACCCAAATATTTGGGTGCCGCACACCCCCTATGTTTCACCGATGAGGTGCTGGACCATGATTTTCCAGCGGGATTCAAGCCTGTAAACATAGAGGCATACGACGGAACAACAGACCCTGGAGTCTGGATTGAGGATTATATCCTCCACATACACATGGCTAGAGGATATGACCTCCACGCCATAAAATACTTACCCCTCAAGCTCAAAGGGCCAGCCCGGCATTGGCTTAAAAGCCTTCCTGAAAACACCATCAGAAGTTGGGAAGAGCTCGAGGATGCTTTTCGGGCAAATTTTCAAGGGACCAATGTCCGACCTCCGGATGCGGACGATCTAAGTCATATAACTCAACAACCCAGAGAGTCAGCCCGGAAACTCTAGAACAGATTTCTTACTAAAAAGAACCAGATAGTCGACTGTCTGGACGCCGAAGCCTTAGCAACTTTCAAACACAGCGTTCGAGACGAATGGATCGCCAGACACCTCGGCCAAGAAAAGCCAAGAACAATGGCCGCATTAACAAGCCTCATGACCCGCTTTTGTGCAGGAGAGGATAGCTGGTTGGCAAGAAGCAGCACCAGCGACCCAAGTACATCCGAAGTTTGGGATGGAAACGGGAAACTGCGACGTAGCAAGGACCAGCGTCGGACCAAGGGAAACAGCCCGAAGAGCTCGTCAGTCAACGCCGGATTCAAAATCTCTCGGCAGAATTAGAAAAAGCTGCCCCCTCAAGGATAACAGGGATGAACTATCTAACCTAAACAAAATCTTGGACAAAATATGCCAAATCCATAGTAGTCCCGCGAAACCTGCAAACCATACCCACAGAGATTGTTGGGTCTTCAAGCAATTCGGCAAACTTAACGCCAAACACAAGGGGCTCGACACACCAAGCGAGGACGATGACGAACCCCACAAGCAGAGCACTGGAGAACAAAAGAAGTTCCCAGAAGAAGTCAAAACAGTAAACTCACTTCACATGACAAATGGGAAAAACAGAGTGGCGCCTATAGAGATACGCGCCATGCGGCCTGTCCCAGAGAAGTCCCGCCACCGGTTGTTAAAACCAATCACCTTTGACCATCAGGATTACTCTAGAAGTATCTAGAACGCAGGCTGGACTGCCTTGATATTAGATCCGATAATTGACGGACTCCACTTTACACAAGTCCTAATGGATGGCCGCAGTGGTCTGAACCTGCTATATCAGGACACAATCCGCAAAATGGGGATAAACCCAACAAAAATTCGCCATGGCAACACTTCCTTTCAAGGGGTAACGCCAGGCCCAGATATACATTATACGGGTTCTCTCCTACTAGAAGTTATGTTCGGCTCCCCCGACAACTTCCGCTGTGAAAAGCTAACCTTCCACATCGCCCCATTTACAAGTAGCCATCAAGCACTACTGGGACGCGAAGCTTTCGCCCGCTTTAACGCAATACCGCATTATGCATCCCTTACGCTTAAAATGTCGGGTCCGCGAGGCATCATCTCATTAAAGGGAAATATCAACTGTTCCTCGAGCGCGGAAGACTGTGCGGCTGCCTTGACAGCCACACACTAAACCGACTTCACTAACCAAAGCACCTAAACAGGTCGTTCAGACCCCGGACATGGCTAGACGAGTCCGGCATAAACATACAAGTGGCTTCGCGCGTGTACAACAAGAGACAATAAAGCTCAATTCTACCCATTTTCTGAATTATACTTTGTTTATTTAATATAACATAGATTTTCGCACGATCTTTTTCAACTAAGTTCCTCTCTTTTACAGATGAACACCGTGCTACACCCGTCCAGGATATGGCACAACGGAGACACAGGCATAGACGTGCAGTAGGGACCCGTTCCAAGGATTCTTTTCAGATTAAGACCCTGCGTAAACCGTCACTGTCTCTTGTTGATACACATCCCCCGGTTTCTTGTTATAACCAAGGAGGAGGCTGGCGTCTTGGCATGTGGCCACATCAGAAATTTGCACATACCTCGACACCAGGGGCTTCTTACCAAGGACGTTGTTCAGCCCGTTTTCATAAAGACCGAATACCTTCGGGGGTGTTCGGCGTCGCGAGTTTGGCCTTATATGCATCAGCTCCGAATCATGTCTTTGGTCAAATGTTGGGTTTGCCCGGTCCTGTGTCTTGCTACCTTACGTTCCGCTCTATCGTATAAGGCGGCACCAGGAGAACTACTGCGATTGTGCCCCAGTTTGGCCAGGTGAGCACCTCAGTAGAGAAACCCGAAAACTAACTGTCATGATATAACATGAGACTGGTCAACCACTCGATGACCCGCCGGAATCTTTAGGATTCCTCCTCAATAACGAAGGTCCATTTCCCAGCCAGGCACACACGCGCCCCGAACTCGGGTGAGCGCGGTGCCCCTAGGGGCTATATAGTAGCCCCACTGTCAAACTTCTATGGCTAAGTGAAAGTGATAAAGCATTATAGTCCGGTTGCCTAGTTTGCTGCGCTGTCACCTCCTTTATAGGACCAAGACGTTGGATCAAGTGTGAAAATGCGCCTTTTGCGAACACCCCCACATTATATGCGTGGGGGTTGAAGCCGAAGACTGCCATCTTTTAGGTTATATACACATATACGTTAACGACCGCACAAGAGGTATTCTAATTCTTGAAAGCACAAGTATAAAAAGCTTCTATATTCTATTGAAACATTGTTTTACAATAATACATGTTATTCGAACATAACATCCTTCGAGCACTGCGTCTCTATTAAACGAGCGCCCTGCAGAACTTCCTGAAAATAGTGCTCGGCGGGTACTCGGCTTTCGTCCGAATCTTGGGATGCAACAGCACTGGCCTCCATCTCTACCCAGTATGTATTGACACGGGCAAGAGCCATCTGCGCACCCTCTATGCACGCTGACCTCTTCATTGCATTACTATGCGGCACCGCACCGAGGAACTGCTGCACCAAGCTAAAATAACTCTTCGGCTCGGGCCTTTTCGGCCACAAATGACTCACGACATGCTTCATGGAGAGTCCGGATAACCTATTCAGCTCCGCCCATGCGGCCAAATGGTCGGTTAATGGAAGTGGGCGCTCTGGATTGTGGAACTGCGAGCAAAAAAGCTTGTCCACTTCGTGGTCCTTTTGATCGCGGAAGTGTTCGGCCGCATCCGCGGCACTCGCCGCCAGGTCCAGATAAGTGTTCGCCGCACTCCACTGCCGGTCCAACGGAGCGTATTTAGGATCCCCGAACTTCATTCGCAGCATAAAGGGCTTTCCAGCCGTGATATCTCCGGCCAGACGTAGCTACACCTTCGTAGCTCTCATCGCAGAGCGAGTATCCTTGGCCTCGGTAGTGACCTTCTCTATGTCCTTCTGTGCCACCCGATCTTCTTTTTCAAGAAGCTTACAACGGTCGGCAGCATTCTTTAACTTTACAGCCATCTCGGCCATTTCCTTCTTGCTTTGGGAGTGAGCAGCCTATTCGGCTTTCAGCTCTCAGCCGCCTTTAAGGCAGCCACCTCGCTTTTCCTGGCCTGCTCCTTGGCTCGGGCAAGTTCCGCCCGAAGCTTCTCCATGGCAGCGACACCATCTGCATCAAGCACACATGTTGTAAGGTACGGGCGTCAAGCTCCTCTTACCCGGTGTCTTTGGAGAAATTACATACCTTGTGCCTCGTCCAGCCGCTTGTTGACAAGCGCGATGTCAGCATCTACCAAGTCAAGTTGCCGCTTTAGTTCGGCAAATTCATCAGTCCGGCTAGCCACCGGAAACTTTACCACCTACATAGGAAAGGCGACATATCATACCTAGGATTATGATCCTCGGCGCGCCGTCATTTTTGACAACGCACCAAGTCTCAGGGGCTACTATCTATACAGAGAGCATTTTATATATGAGGATCTGTCAAAAGGTACATCATTTCGCGTACCTCAAAACCTGTCAGTAAACTCCTGACGGCCTCGTACAACCCGCTCTCCGTGGATGAAATCCTTCCCATCACCGTATCCATCAACAAACGGTGTTCTTCTGAGATAGATGCTCGCCCGAGCAGATCCTTTAGCTCCTCCGACCGTGCACCGGACGGTGCCGGACTCGTCCGATGGCCTTTTTCAAAGGCCGGACACGGAGGGCCTTGGGGGGCCATACGACTGCCTTCCGTCCCTGCCAGATTCGGAGAAACCCTTCGTGACGACACCTCAGGGTCGCCCGCCTCACAAGGCGGTACGGCAGGGGGAGGCGTTCCGCTCTCCATCATCTCCAGACGAAGATCCCCGTAAGATGAGCTTTGCTGAGAAGGGCTGAGATCTGAACTACAAGGTAAAATTTCGGTTATCTTCCTCAGAAATAGAACATGGATGTCTCTCATTTTAAACCCCCCTCTTTACTTACGGCTCGGTGGAGGGCTGATCCCCTTGGGGGCGCAATGCGACCGAGGCGCCCCCCGGCGCCGGACCCTCTGACAAAGATTTCTTTCCCCACTTTGAGACCATGGCCTCCGGGTCTTCAGGGGCGGTCGTCTTCTTCCCCTGGTTAGAGGAATTCTCGATTCCTCCTTTCCTGACAGCCTCCTTCGGGGAGGCGTTAGCTTCCTTGTTCCCCTCTTCGCCTTCTTCCAAAGGTGCAACCGCCAGCATCCTGGTTAACACGGGATCCGACGTAGTCTCAGGGAGGGGGTCCGGACACCTGATTAGCTTTGCTTTCGCTATCCACTCCTGTTTATGGGACAACTCTTTTAAGGGCAATTTTATGATAAATATACGGATAGCGTGTCCGGGTACAGGGCTACTTACTTGAGTATCCGGGCGATTGCAGCTCAGACCTGCGTCCTCGGACGAGTCCAGACACATTGCTTGTGATCCGAAGAACAATTTGTACATCTCCATGGGCGTCGCGCCCAAAAAATGTTGGAGGGCTCGTGGTCCTTCTAGATTAAACTCCCACAGGCGGAGGGGGCGGCGTTTGTAGGCCAGGATGTGGTGAATCAACATAACCTGCGTCACTACGGCCAGATTGATATCTCTCTCTAGGAGATCTCGAACGCAGCCCTGCAACAAGGGCACGTCCTTGGACGGCCCCCAGTTAAGCCCTTTATTGACCCATGACGCTAGCTGTGGTGGGGGACCTGAGCAAAAGGCAGGTGGCGCCACCCATTTGGTGCCCCTGGGAGCTGTGATATAAAACCACTCTCGTTGCCATAAGCTGAACTCCTCTTGAAAAGAGCCCTCGGGCCATGGAGCGTCGGCATTCTTGCTTATAACAGCACCTCCGCACTTTGCGTGCTGCCCCTCGATCATCTTCGGCTCTACTTTGAAGGTCTTAAGCCACAATCCGAAGTGAGGAGTAATACAGAGGAAGGCCTCGCACACGACAATGAACGAAGAGATATGGAGGATGGACTCCGGAGCTAAGTCGTGAAATTCTAGCCCGTAATAAAACATGAGCCCCCTCATGAAGGGGTCCGTCGAGAAGCCTAGCCCCTGAAGAAAGTGAGACGCGAACACCACGCTCTCACCAGGCTTGGGAGTGGGAATAACCTGCCCTTGAGCAGGCAGCCTGTGCGAGATTTCGCCGGTTAGATACCTGACATCTCTTAGCTTCCGCACGTCTTCTTCCGTAACTGAGGAAGGCATCCACCGGCCTTGAAGGTCGGAGCCGGACATCATCGAATGTCCGAAGCGCCTGAATCTGGAGCTTTGGGTGTTGGAACTCAAGGCGAGAGGCGGATTTGATTGAAGATTGAGAGAAAGGAGTCGAGCCTTGGTCTCTTTATAAAGAGGTTGAATACCAAGAGCCCTTCCCGTGACCGTTTGGGACTTGCCTTCGATTGAGGAGACATACCAACAGGCACGATTGGGTTATCCACGCCAGTATTGATGAGAATCCTGGAATAAGGGGACACGATCTCTGCTTTGGCAAGACGTGCCAAGGAAACCACCTCGCTGAACGCGCTGAGGAGGGACGTGGCCGTGGCGTGATGTCATGCTGTGGAATACGTCAGCAGATTAGATTTGTGCAAATATTATTCTCTATGTGGTGGTATGTGGAACTTATTTTGCAGAGCCGGACACTATCCTTGTGCTAAAAATCTTCTATGAAGTATTCGGAGGAGGAACCCGCCTTGCAATGCCGAAGACAATCAGCGCACCGGACTCGTCGTCATTGAAGCCTGGTTCAGGGGCTACTGAGGGAGTCCTGGATTAGGGGGTGTCCGGATAGCCGGACTATAACCTTTGGCCAAACTCCTAGACTATGAAGATACAAGATTGAAGACTTCGTCCCGTGTCCGGATGGGACTTTCCTTGGCATGGAAGGCAAGCTTGGCGATACGGATATGTAGATCTCCTCCCCTTGTAACGGACTCTGTGTAACCCTAGCCCTCTTCGGTGTCTATATAAACTGGAGGGTTTTAGTCCGTAGGACGAACAACAATCATACCATAGGCTAGCTTCTAGGGTTTAGCCTCTTTGATCTCGTGGTAGATCTACTCTTGTACTACCCATATCATCAATATTAATCAAGCAGGAGTAGGGTTTTACCTCCATCGAGAGGGCCCGAACCTGGGTAAAAACATTGTGTCCCTTGTCTCCTGTTACCATCCGCCTAGACGCACAGTTCGGGACCCCCTACCCGAGATCCGCCGGTTTTGACACCGACAGAGGCCCTTTGTAACTATTGGCCCATTCACGGCCCGTGGTGAAACTGGCCCGTAATGAACAGTGTATCACTTTATACCCATTAACGACCCATTATTCCATTGGGCCGTTTTGCTACCTCTTGAGCACTGCGTTAGTTTTCCTTGAAGAGGAAAGAGTGATGCAGCAAAGTAGCGTAAGTATTTCCATCAGTTTTTGAGAACCGAGGTATCAATCCAGTAGGGGGCTCCTCAAAAGTCCCACGCACCTACACAAACAAAAAAGAACCTCGCAACCAACACAATAAAAGGGTTGCCAATCCCTTCACGGTAACTTGCGAAAGTGAGATCCGATAGAGATAATATGATAAGATAAATATTTTTGGTATTTTTATGATATAGATTGAAAAGTAAAAGATGCAAATAAAAGATAGATGAAAACTTGTATGATAAAATATACACCCGGGGCCATAGGTTTCACTAGTGGCTTCTCCCAAGATAGCATAAGTATTCCGGTGGGTGAACAAATTACTGTCAAGCAATTGATAGAAAAGTGCATAGTTATGAGAACATCTAGGCATGATCATGTATATAGGCATCACTTCCGTGACAAGTAGATCGAAATGATTCTGCATCTACTACTATTACTCCACACATCGACCGACTCCTGCCTGCATCTAGAGTATTAAGTTCATGAAGAACAGAGTAACGCATTAAGAAAGATGACATGATGTAGAGGGATAAACTCATGCAATACGGTATAAACCCCATCTTTTTACCCTCGATGGCCATAATACAATACGTGCCTTGCTGCCCCTGCTATCACTGGGAAAGGACACCGCAAGATTGAACCCAAAGCTAAGCACTTCTCCCATTGCAAGAAAGATCAATCTAGTAGGCCAAACCAAACTGATAATTTGAAGAGACTTGCAAAGATAACTTAATCACACATAAAAGAATTTAGAGGAGATTCAAATATTTCTCATAGATAAACTGGATCATAAACCCACAATTCATCGAATCTCGACAAACACACCATAAAAAGAGTTACATCAAATAGATCTCCAAGAAAATCATGGAGAACTTTGTATTTAGATTCAAAGAGAAAGAAGAAGCCATCTAGCTAATAACTATGGATCCGAAGGTCTGTGGTAAACTACTCACAACTCATCGGAGAGGCCTTGGAGATAATGTAGAGGCCCTCCATGGTCGATTCCCCCTCCGGCGGAGTGCCGACGAAGGCTCCAAGATGGGATCTCGTGGATACAGAAGGTTGCGGCGGTGGAAATAGTTTTTCGTGGTGCCCCTGGATGTTTTCGGGGTAAGGTGGATATATATAGGAGGAAGAAGTATGTCAGTTGACGCTGGAGGGGCCCATGAGGGTGGGGGGCGCGCCCACCCCCAGGGGGCGCGCCGGGCACCCTTGTGGCCGCCTCGTTTGTTGCTTGACATCCACTCCAAGTCCCCTAGATTGCGTTTGTTCCAAAAAGACCGCTCCCGAAAGTTTCATTCCGTTTGGACTCCGTTTGATATTCCTTTTCTTCGAAACACTGAAATAGGCAACAAAAACAACAATTCGGGCTAGGCCTCCGGTTAGTAGGTTAGTCCCAAAAATGATATAAAAGTGTAATGTAAAGCCCATAAACATCCAAAATAGGTAACACAATAGCATTGAACAATCAAAAATTATAGATACGTTGGAGACGTATCAAGCATCCCCAAGCTTAATTCCTGCTCGTCCTTGAGTAGGTAAATGATAAAAACAGGATTTTTGATGTGGAATGCTACCCAACATAATTCTAAATGTAATTTTCTTTATTGTGGCATGCATGTTCAGATCCAAATGATTCAAAATAAAAGTTCATACTGACATAAGAAATAGTAATACTTCAAGCATACTAATAAAGCAATCATGTCTTCTCAAAATAGCATGGCTAAAGAAAGTTCATGCCTACAAAATCATATAGTTTGGTCATGCTCCATTTTCATCACGCAATAATGCTGTCAACTTGCACACCCCTGATGACAAGCCAAGAAATTGTTTCATACTTTAGCAATCTCAAACTTTTTTCAACTTTCACGCAATACATGAGCGTGAGCCATGGATATAGCACTATGTGTGGAATAGAATATGATGATGGAGGTTGTGTGGAAAAGACAAAAAAGAAGAAAGTCTCATGTTAACGAGGCTAATCAACGGGCTATGGAGATGCCCATCAATTGATGTCAACATGAGGAGTAGGGATTGCCATTTAACGAATGCACTAGAGCTACAAATGTATGAAAGCTCAACAAAAGAAACTAGTGGGTGTGCATCCAACTTGCTTGCTCACGAAGACCTAGGGCATTTTGAGGAAGCCCATCGTTGGAATATACAAGCCAAGTTCTATAATGAAAAATTGCCACTAGTATATGAAAGTGACAACAAATGATACTCTCTATATGAAGAACATGGTGCTACTTTGAAGCACAAGTGTGGAAAAAAAGATAGTAGCATTGTCCCCCTTTTTTGGGCCTTTTTTATTTGGCCTTTATCCTTTTTTTATTTGGCCTTTTTTAGGGACAATGCTCTTATAATGATGATCATCACACTTCTATTTATTTACAACTCATGAGTTACAACTCAAAACTAGAACAAGATATGACTCTATATGAATGCCTCCGGCGGAGTAGTGGGAAGGGCAATGAATCAAGAGAGGCATGTATGAAAAATTATGAAGGTGGATTAGCCACAATACGATGTCAACTACATGATCATGCAAGGCAATATGACAATGATGATGCATGTCATGATGAACGGAACGGTGGAAAGTTGCATGGCAATATATCTTCGAATGGCTATGGAAATGCCATAATAGGTAGGTATGGTGGCTGTTTTGAGGAAGATATAAGGAGGTTTATGTATGATAGAGCATATCGTATCACGGGGTTTGGATGCACGGGTGAAGTTTGCTCCAACTCTCAAGGTGAGAAAGGGCAAT
Source organism: Triticum aestivum (assembly GCF_018294505.1). Classification (NCBI taxonomy): domain Eukaryota; kingdom Viridiplantae; phylum Streptophyta; class Magnoliopsida; order Poales; family Poaceae; genus Triticum; species Triticum aestivum. The sequence continues at coordinate 732,596,244 of NC_057798.1, read as the reverse complement.
GCACGGTACCGAAGAGGCTAGCAATGATGGAAAGGTAAAAGTGCGTATAATCCATGGACTCAACATTAGTCATAAAGAACTCATATACTTATTGCAAAAATCTACAAGTCATAAAAAACCAAGCACTAAGAACATGCTCCTAGGGGGATAGATTGGTAGGAAAAGACCACCGCTCATCCCCGACCGCCACTCATAAGGATGACAATCTAAGAACACATCATATTTCAAATTCTTTACACAACAGTTACCATACGTGCATGCTATGGGACTTGCGAACTTCAACACAAGTATTCTTTAAATTCAAAATTACCCAACTAGCATGACTCTAATATCACCACCTCTATATCTCAAAACAATTATCAAGCATCAATTGATTGTAGCATCCAATTCACTTCCTATGATAGTTTTTATTATACCCAACTTGGATGCCCATCATTCCAGGACCAATTTTATAACCATAGCAAATATCATGCTGTTCTAAAATACTCTCAAAATAATATAAGTGAAGAATGAGAGCTTAACAATTTCTTCAAAATTAAACCACGCCGTGCTCTGAAAGGTATAAGTGAAGCACTAGAGCAAAATTATCTAGCTCAAAAGATATAAGTGAAGCACATAGAGTATTCTAATAAATTCCAAATCAAGTGGGTTTCTCCCAAAAGGTTTGTACTACAAGGATGATTGTGGTAATCTAAAAAGCAAAGACTAATATCATACAAGACGCTCCAAGCAAAACACATATCATGTGGCGAATAAAAATATAGCTCCAAGTAAAGTTACCGATAGACGAAGACGAAAGAGGGGATGCCTTCCGGGGCATCCCCAAGCTTAGGCTTTTGGTTATCCTAGAATATCTTGGGGTGCCACGGGCATCCCCAAGCTTAGGGTCTTGCCACTCCTTATTCCATAGTCCATCAAATCTTTACCCAAAACTTGAAAACTTCACAACACAAAACTCAACAGGAAATCTCATAAGCTCCGTTAGTGCAAGAAAGAAAAACAACCACATAAGGTACTGCAATCAACTCATTCTTTAGTTATATTGGTGTTAAACCTACTGTATTCCAACTTCTCTATGGTTCATACCCCCCGACACTAGCCATAGATGCATCAAAATAAGCAAACAACACACGAAAAACAGAATCTGTCAAAAAGAGAACAGTTTGTAGCAATATGTAACTTTCGAATACTTCTGGAACTCTAAAACTCCTACAAAAATAGGAAGTCCTGGGCAATTTGTATATTGACCTACAGAAAAAAGAATCAATGAAAAAGCACGTTTCTGTGATTTACTAAAAAAAATTCGTGCACGCAAAAGTTTCTGTTTTTCAGCAGAATCAAATTAACTATCACCGTAGGTTATCCTATAGGTTCTACTTGGCACAAACACTAATTAAAACATGAAAACACATCTCAAAAGAAGATAGATGATATATTTATTACTAAACAGAAGCAAAAAGCAAGGAATTAAAATAAAATTGGGTTGCCTCCCAACTAGCTCTATCGTTTAACACCCCTAGCTAGGCATAAAAGCGAGAATAGATCTAAGTAGTACCATAATAATAAGATAGATCACGAAAAGTCATTTCATATTCCTGTTGGGGAACGTAGTAATTTCAAAAAATTTCCTATGCACACGCAAGATCATGGTGATGGTATAGCAACGAGAGGGGAGAGTGTTGTCCACGTACCCTCATAGACCGTACGCGGAAGCGTTATGACAACGCGGTTGATGTAGTCGTATGTCTTCACGATCCGACCGATCCAAGAACCGAACGTACGGCACCTCCGTGTTCAGCACACGTTCAGCTCGATGACGTTCCCCGAGCTCCAATCCAGCAAAGCGTCGGGGATGAGTTTCGTCAGCACGACAGCGTGGTGACGATGATGATGTTCTTCCGGCGCAGGGCTTCGCCTAAACTCCGTGAGTGGAATATGGTGGAGGGGGGCACCGCACACGGCTAAGGAACGATCCGTAGATCAACTTGTGTGTCCTAGGGGTGCCCCCCTCCCCCGTATATAAAGAGGGAGAGGAGGAGGGGGCCGGCCAAGGGGAGAGGCGCGCCCTAGGGGGGGCAATCCTACTCCAAGTAGGTTTGGCCCCCCCTTTCCTATTAGGAGTAGGAGAGGGAAGGAAGAGAGGGGAGGGAAGAAGGAAAGGGGGGCCGGCCCCCTTCCCAATTTGAATTGGGCTTGGGGGGGCCCTCCTTTGCCCCTTCTCCCTCCTTTCCACTAAGGCCCAATAAGGCCCATATACTTACCGGGGGGTTCCGGTAACCTCCTGGAGCTCCGGTATATTCCCAATCTCATCCGGAACCTTTCCGGTATCCAAATATATCCGTCCAATATATCAATCTTTATGTCTCGACCATTTCGAGACTCCTCGTCATGTCCGTGATCACATCCGGGACTCCGAACAAACTTCGGTACATCAAAACTTATAAACTCATAATAAAACTGCCATCGTAACGTTAAGCGTGCGGACCCTACGGGTTCGAGAACTATTTAGACATGACCTAGAACTATTCTCGGTCAATAACCAATAGCGGAACCTGGATGTCCATATTGGTTCCTACATATTCTACGAAGATCTTTATCGGTCAAACCGCATAACAACATACATCGTTCCCTTTGTCATCGGTATGTTACTTGCCCGAGATTCGATCGTCGGTATCCAATACCTAGTTCAATATCGTTACCGCCAAGTCTCTTTACTCGTTCCGTAATACATCATTTCATAACTAGCTCATTAGTTACAATGCTTGCAAGGCTTAAGTGATGTGTATTACCGAGAGGGCCCAGAGATACCTCTCCGACAATCAGAGTGACAAAACCTAATCTCGAATTATGCCAACTCAACATGTACCTTTGGAGACACCTGTAGAGCACCTTTATAATCACCCAGTTACGTTGTGACGTTTGGTAGCACACAAAGTGTTCCTCCGGTAAACGGGAGTTGCATAATCTCATAGTTACAGGAACATGTATGAGTTATGAAGAAAGCAATAGCAACATACTAAACGATCAAGTGCTAGGCTAACGGAATGGGTCATGTCAATCACATCATTCTGCTAATGATGTGATCCCGTTAATCAAATGACAACTCTTTTGTCCATGGCTAGGAAACATAACCATCTTTGATAAACGAGCTAGTCAAGTAGTGGCATACTAGTGACTATATGTTTGTCTATGTATTCACACATGTATCATTGTTTCCGGTTAATACAATTCTAGCATGAATAATAAACATTTATCATGATACGAGGAAATAAGTAATAACTTCATTATTGCCTCTAGGGCATATTTCCTTCAGTCTCCCACTTGCACTAGAGTCAATAATCTAGATTACATAGTAATGATTCTAACACCCATGGAGTCTTGGTGCTGATCATGTTTTGCTCGTGAGAGAGGCTTAGTCAACGGGTCTGCAACATTCAGATCCGTATGTATCTTGAAAATCTCTATGTCTCCCACTTGGACTTGGTCCCGGATGGAATTGAAGCGTCTCTTGATGTGCTTGGTCCTCTTGTGAAATCTGGATTCCTTTGCCAAGGCAATTGCACTAGTATTGTCACAGAAGATCTTCATTGGTCCCGATGCACTAGGTATAACACCTAGATCGGTAATGAACTCCTTCATCCAGACTCCTTCATTTGCTGCTTCCGAAGCAGCTATGTACTCCGCTTCACATGTAGATCCCGCCACGACGCTTTATTTAGAACTGCACCAACTTACAGCTCCACCGTTTAATAAAAATACGTATCCGATTTGTGATTTAGAATCATCCGGATCAGTGTCAAAGCTTGCATCAACGTAACCATTTACGACTAGCTCTTTGTCACCTCCATATACGAGAAACATATCCTTAGTCCTTTTCAGGTATTTCAGGATGTTTTTGACCGCTGTCCAGTGATCCACTCCTGGATTACTTTGGTACCTCCCTGTCAAACTAATAGAAAGGCACACATCAGGTCTAGTACACATGATTGCATACATGATAGAGCCTATGGCTGAAGCATAGGGAACTCCCTTCATTTTCTCTCTATCTTTTGCAGTGGTCGGGCATTGAGTCTGACTCAATTTTATACCTTGTAATACAGGCAAGAACCCTTTCTTTGCCTGATCCATATTGAACCTTTTCAACACTTTATCAAGGTATGTGCATTGTGAAAGTCCAATCAAGCGTCTTGATCTATCTCTATAGATCTTGATGCCCAACATGTAAGCAGCTTCACCGAGGTCTTTCATTGAAAAACTTTTATTCAAGTATCCTTTTATGCTATCCAGAAATTCTATATCATTTCCAATCAACAATATGTCGTCCACATATAATATTAGAAATGCTACAGAGCTCCCACTCACTTTCTTGTAAATACAGGCTTCTCCAAAAGTCTGTATAAAACCATATGCTTTGATCACACTATCAAAGCGTTTATTCCAACTCTGAGAGGCTTGCACCAGACCATAGATTGATCGATGGAGCTTGCACACTTTGTTAGCTCCCTTAGGATCGACAAAACCTTCCGGTTGCATCATATACAACTCTTCTTCCAAAAATGCATTCAGGAATGCAGTTTTGACATCCATTTGCCATATTTCATAATCATAAAATGCGGTAATTGCTAACATGATTCGGACAGACTTAAGCATCGCTACTGGTGAGAAGGTCTCATCGTAGTCAACCCCTTGAACTTGTCGAAAACCTTTCACAACAAGTCGAGCTTTAGAGACAGTTACATTACCGTCAACGTCAGTCTTCTTCTTGAAGATCCATTTATTCTCAATGGCTTGCCGATCATCGGGCAAGTCAACCAAAGTCCATACTTTGTTCTCATACATGGATCCCATCTCAGATTTCATGGCCTCTAGCCATTTTGCGGAATCTGGGCTCATCATCGCTTCCTCATAGTTCGTAGGTTCATCATGGTCAAGTAACATGACTTCCAGAATAGGATTACCGTACCACTCTGGTGCGGATCTTACTCTGGTAGACCTACGAGGTTCAGTAGAAACTTGATCTAAAGTTTCATGATCAATATCATTAGTTTCCTCACCAATTGGTGTAGTTCTCACAGGAACCGGTTCTTGTGATGAACTACCTTCCAATAAGGGAGCAGGTACAGTTACCTCATCAAGTTCTACTTTCCTCCCACTCACTTCTTTCGAGAGAAACTCCTTCTCTAGAAAGGATGCAATTTTAGCAACGAAAATCTTGCCCTCAGATCTGTGATAGAAGGTGTACCCAATAGTTTTTTTGGGTATCCTATGAAGACACATTTCTCTGATTTAGGTTCAAGCTTATCTGGTTGAAGTCTCTTCACATAAGCATCGCAGCCCCAAACTTTAAGAAACGACAACTTTGGTTTCTTGCCAAACCACAGTTCATAAGGCGTCGTCTCAACGGATTTTTATGGTGCCCTATTCAACGTGAATGCGGCCGTCTCTAAAGCATAACCCCAGAACAATAGCGGTAAATCAGTAACAGACATCATAGATCATACCATATCTAGTAAAGTACGATTACGACGTTCGGACACACCATTACGTTGTGGTGTTCCGGGTGGCGTGAGTTGCGAAACTATTCCGCATTGTTTCAAATGTAAACCAAACTCGTAACTCAAATATTCTCCTCCACGATCAGATCGTAGAAACTTTATTTTCTTGTTACGATGATTTTCCACTTCACTCTGAAATTCTTTGAACTTTTCAAATGTTTCAGACTTGTGTTTCATCAAGTAGATATACCCATATCTTCTCAAATCATCTGTGAAGGTGAGAAAATAACGATACCCGCCGCGAGCTTCAACATTCGTTGGACCACAAACATCAGTATGTATGATTTCCAACAAATCAGTTGCTTGCTCCATAGTTCCAGAGAACGGCGTTTTAGTCATCTTGCCCATGAGGCACGGTTCACAAGTACCAAGTGATTCATAATCAAGTGATTCCAAAAGCCCATCAGTATGGAGTTTCTTCATGCGCTTTATACCGATATGACCTAAACGGCAGTGCCACAAATAAGTTGCACTATCATTATCAACTCTACATCTTTTGGTTTCAACACTATGAATATGTGTATCACTACTATCGAGATTCAATAAAAATAGACCACTCTTCAAGGATGCATGACCATAAAAGATATTACTCATATAAATAGAACAACCATTATTTTCTGATTTAAATGAATAACCGTCTCGCATCAAACAAGATCCAGATATAATGTTCATGCTCAACGCTGGCACCAAATAACAATTATTTAGGTCTAAAACTAATCCCGATGGTAGATGTAGAGGTAGCGTGCCGAACGCGATCACATCGACTTTGGAACCATTTCCCACGCGCATCGTCACCTCGTCCTTAGCTAATCTTCGCTTAATCCGTAGTCCCTGTTTCGAGTTGCAAATATTAGCAACAGAACCAGTATCAAATACCCAGATACTACTGCGAGCATTAGTAAGGTACACATCAATAACATGTATATCACATATACCTTTGTTCACTTTGCCATCCTTCTTATCCGCCAAATACTTGGGGCAGTTCCGCTTCCAGTGTCCAGTCTGCTTGCAGTAGAAGCACTCAGTCTCAGGCTTAGGTCCAGACTTGGGTTTCTTCTCTTGAGCAGCAACTTGTTTGCTGTTCTTCTTGAAGTTCCCCTTCTTCTTCCCTTTGCCCTTTTTCTTGAAACTGGTGGTCTTGTTAACCATCAACACTTGATGCTCCTTCTTGATGTCTACCTCCGCGGCTTTTAGCATTGCGAAGAGCTCGGGAATAGTCTTGTCCATCCCTTGCATATTATAGTTCATCACAAAGCTCTTGTAGCTTGGTGGCAGTGATTGAAGAATTCTGTCAATGACACAATCATCAAGAAGATTAACTCCCAGTTGAATCAAGTGATTATTATACCCAGACATTTTGAGTATGTGTTCACTGACAGAACTATTCTCCTCCATCTTGCAGCTATAGAACTTATTGATACACGCTCGACCTTTCGGTCTCCGTGTTCTGAGGCCATATCTGTATATGCTAGGCTCGTCAAGTTTAACCTGAGTATTCCGCGTGTGCAACTATTTTGCACCCGTTGTATTTAAATGTAGAGCCTATCACACCCGATCATCACGTGGTGTCTCAGCACGAAGAACTTTCACAACGGTGCATACTCAGGGAGAACACTTCTTGATAATTAGTGAGAGATCATCTTAAAATGCTACCATCAATCAAAGCAAGATAAGATGCATAAAGGATAAACATCACATGCAATCAATATAAGTGATATGATATGGCCATCATCATCTTGTGCTTGTGATCTCCATCTCCGAAGCACCATCGTGATCACCATCGTCACCGGCGTGACACGTTGATCTCCATCGTAGCATCGTTGTCGTTTAAGCCATCTATTGCTTCTACGACTATCGCTACCGCTTACTGGGCGTTTGCATTTCATACAATAAAGCGACAACCATATGGCTCCTGCCAGTTGCCGGTAACTTCGGTTACAAAACATGATCATCTCATACAATAAAATATAGCATCATGTCTTGACCATATCACATCACAACATGCCCTGCAAAAACAAGTTCGACGTCCTCTACTTTGTTGTTGCAAGTTTTACGTGGCTGCTACGGGTTGAGCAAGAACCGTTCTTACCTACACATCAAAACCACAACGATAGTTTGTCAAGTTAGTGCTGTTTTAACCTTCGCAAGGACCGGGCGTAGCCACACTCGGTTCAACTAAAGTTGGAGAAACAGACACCCGCTAGTCACCTGTGTGCAAAGCACGGCGGTAAAACCAGTCTCGCGTAAGCGTACGCGCAATGTCGGTCCGGGCTGCTTCATCCAACAATACCGCTGAACCAAAGTATGACATGCTGGTAAGCAGTATGACTTGTATCACCCACAACTCACTTGTGTTCTACTCGTGCATATAACATCAACGCATAAAACCTGGCTCTGATACCATTGTTGGGGAACGTAGTAATTTCAAAAAAATTCCTACGCACACGCAAGATCATGGTGATGGTATAGCAACGAGAGGGGAAGCATTATGACAACGCGGTTGATGTAGTCGTACGTCTTCACGATCCGACCGATCCAAGCACCGAACATACGGCACCTCCGTGTTCAGCACACGTTCAGCTCGATGACGTTCCCCGAGCTCCAATCCAGCAAAGCGTCGGGGATGAGTTCCGTCAGCACGACGGCGTGGTGACGATGATGATGTTCTTCCGGCGCAGGGCTTCGCCTAAACTCCGCGACGATATGACCGAGGTGGAATATGGTGGAGGGGGGCACCGCACACGGCTAAGGAATGATCCGTAGATCAACTTGTGCGTCCTAGGGGTGCCCCCTCCCCCGTATATAAAGGGGGAGAGGAGGAGGGGGCCGGCCAAGGGGAGAGGCGCGCCCTAGGGGGGCAATCCTACTCCAAGTAGGTTTGCCCCCCCCCCTTTCCTATTAGGAGTAGGAGAGGGAAGGAAGAGACGGGAGGGAAGAAGGAAAGGGGGGGCCGGCCCCCTTGCCAATTCGGATTGGGCTTGGGGAGGGGGGAGCCCCCTCGTTTGCCCCTTCTCCCTCCTTTCCACTAAGGCCCAATAAGGCCCATATACTTAGCGGGGGGTTCCGGTAACCTCCTAGAGCTCCGGTATATTCCCAATCTCATCCAGAACCTTTCCGGTATCCAAATATATCCGTCCAATATATCAATCCTTATGTCTCAACCATTTCAAGACTCCTCGTCATGTCCGTGATCACATCCGGGACTCCGAACAAACTTCGGTACATCAAAACTTATAAACTCATAATAAAACTGTCATCGTAACGTTAAGCGTGCGGACCCTACGGGTTCGAGAACTATGTAGACATGACCTAGAACTATTCTCGGTCAATAACCAATAGCGGAACCTGGATGTCCATATTGGTTCCTACATATTCTACGAAGATCTTTATCGGTCAAACCGCATAACAACATACGTCGTTCCCTTTGTCATCGGTATGTTACTTGCCCGAGATTCGATCGTCGGTATCCAATACCTAGTTCAATCTCGTTACCGGCAAGTCTCTTTACTCGTTCCGTAATACATCATTTCATAACTAGCTCATTAGTTACAATGCTTGCAAGGCTTAAGTGATGTGTATTACCGAGAGGGCCCAGAGATACCTCTCCGACAATCGGAGTGACAAAACCTAATCTCTAATTATGCCAACTCAACATGTACCATTGGAGACACCTGTAGAGCACCTTTATAATCACCCAGTTACGTTGTGACGTTTGGTAGCACACAAAGTGTTCCTCCGGTAAACGGGAGTTGCATAATCTCATAGTTACAGGAACATGTATGAGTTATGAAGAAAGTAATAGCAACATACTAAACGATCAAGTGCTAGGCTAACGGAATGGGTCATTTCAATCACATCATTCTCCTAATGATGTGATCCCGTTAATCAAATGACAACTCTTTTGTCCATGGCTAGGAAACATAACCATCTTTGATAAACGAGCTAGTCAAGTAGAGGCATACTAGTGACTATATGTTTGTCTATGTATTCACACATGTATCATTGTTTCCGGTTAATACAATTCTAGCATGAATAATAAACATTTATCATGATATGAGGAAATAAATAATAACTTCATTATTGCCTCTAGGGCATATTTCCTTCAATTCCCTATGTTCAGCAGCAAGTTTTCTTTGAGGAAAGCAAAAGTAATACAAAGGGATAAATTTAATGGGACAAAAGTCCCCAAGATCAATCTCGGGAGGTATAGGTTCCTCCTTTGGCCCTTCATATTGCACAACCAATTCATCATTATAAGCATTCTTTTGGCAGAACTTCATGAGCCTATACTCAAGAGAATATCCTAGCTCATTGTTTCGAAGAGCAAAATCATTATTAAGTTCGGAAATTCTATCAACTAGAACATTGGTAGAAACCTTTTTTCTAAGGTTTTCATTAAAAGCAACATAGTCCATAGATTGAAAACGCATTACTTCCTCTTGATCAAAGATGATTGCCTCTATGGGAGGACGGCCATCATCCACCCTATAGTGCACAAAGATTTCTTTGGACTCTTTTATTATAAATCTGAACTCATGTGCCAAAAAGATAGCTGCGGCGCGCTTAACATAAGAATGCTCAATTTTAGAAAATTCTAAGAAAATCCTTTGTATGCAAGGGTGCATGTGCATAAACTGCCTTTCAAGTTCAACAATAAGCATCGCGAGAGCATCCGCAAGACTACTAGTTCTATGAAGAATAGAACTACCCATAGAACGTAAAGCACCGGCACAAGTAAAGAAATCTTGAATAACCCCTTTTCCAATAATATTACCACTATCGATTCAAAAAAAATTAGTATGTAAGATAGTGGGTTCTTCAGCAGAGGCGTCAAGATTTTCCATGTTATTATAATTGTCCATATCAATGATAATCTTCCCAGTTTCAGATATAAAGATAGAAAAAGCGAGGGGCAAGTGAAAGAGAAAGACGATTGGGAAAGAGAGGGCGAATAAAGCGGCAAGGGTGAAGTGGGGGAGAGGAAAACGAGAGGCAAATGGCAAATAATGTAATGCGAGGGAGATGAGTTTGTGATGGGTACTTGGTATGTCTTGACTTGAGCGAAGACCTCCTCGGCAATGGCGCCAGAAATCCTTCTTGCTACCTCTTGAGCACTGCGTTGGTTTTCCTTGAAGAGGAAAGGGTGATGCAGCAAAGTAGCATAAGTATTTCCATCAGTTTTTGAGAACCAAGGTAACAATCCAGTAGGAGGCTCCTCAAAAGTCCCACACACCTACACAAACAAACAAGAACCTCGCAACCAACACATTAAAGGGGTTGTCAATCCCTTCACGGTAACTTGCAAAAGTGAGATCTGATAGAGATAATATGATAAGATAAATATTTTTGGTATTTCTATGATATAGATTGAAAAGTAAAAGATGCAAATAAAAGATATATGAGAACTTATATGATAAAAGATAGACCCGGGGGCCATAGGTTTCTCTAGTGGCTTCTCTCAAGATAGCATAAGTATTACAGTGGGTGAACAAATTACTGTCGAGCAATTGATAGAAAAGTGCATAGTTATGAGAATATCTAGGCATGATCATGTATATAGGCATCACGTCCGTGACAAGTAGATCAAAACGATTCTGCATCTACTACTATTACTCCACACATTGACCGACTCCTGCCTGCATCTAGAGTATTAAGTTCATGAAGAACAGAGTAACGCATTAAGAAAGATGACATGATGTAGAGGGATAACCTCATGCAATATGATATAAACCCCATATTTTTATCCTTGATGGCAACAATTCAATACGTGCCTTCCTGCCCCTGCTGTCACTGGGAAAGGACACCGCAAGATTGAACCCAAAGCTAAGCACTTCTCCCATTGCAACAAAGATCAATCTAGTAGGCCAAACCAAACTGATAATTTGAAGAGACTTGCAAAGATAACTTAATCACACATAAAAGAATTCAGAGGAGATTCCAATATTTCTCATAGATAAACTTGATCATAAACCCACAATTCATCGGATCTCGACAAAAACACCGCAAAAAGAGTTACATCGAATAGATCTCCAAGAAGATCGAGGAGAACTTTGTATTGATATTCAAAGAGAGAGAAGAAGCCATCTAGCTAATAATTATGGACCCGAAGGTCTGTGGTAAACTACTCACAACTCATCGGAGAGGCCTTGGAAATGATATAGAGGCCCTCCGTGGTCGATTCCCCCTTTGGCGGAGTGCCGGTGAAGGCTCCAAGATGGGATCTCCCGGATACAGAAGGTTGCATCAGTGGAAATTGTTTTTCGTGGTGCCCCAGGATGTTTTCGGGGTACGTGGATACATATAGGAGGAAGAAGTAGGTCGGTTGACGCTCGAGGGGCCCACGAGGGTGAGGGGGGCGCCCACCCCCAGGGGGGCGTCAGGCACCCTCGTGGCCGCCTCGTTTGTTGCTTGACGTCCACTCCAAGTCCCCTGGATTGCGTTTGTTCCAAAAATATCGCTCCTGAAGTTTCATTCCATTTGGACTCTGTTTGATATTCCTTTTCTTCGAAACACTGAAATAGGCAAAAAAAGCAATTCAGGCTGGGACTCCGGTTAGTAGGTTAGTCCCAAAAATGATATAGAAGTGTAAAGTAAAGCCCATAAACATCCAAAACAGGTAATATAATAGCATGGAACAAAAAAATTATAGATACATTGGAGACGTATCACGTTTCGAGCCCAAGTTATCTTTTGGCCTTCTCAGGGCCCATTTATTCTTGGGCTCATTTCCAGCATTCGGCTACTTACAGCCCATTACTGTCATTTTCTGCTTGTGGGCCAAATTCAGCCCGCCATTATAGTCGTCCCGTTTGTGGACCGTTAATACGTTGGGCTGTTTTCATGTTAAAAAAACTGTTGGGCTGTTTTCATAGAGTTATCAAATATGGCCTATTAATGGCCTGTTATGGTCCACCAATAGTACGGCCCATGATTGGTGAAATGATGATACGCCCCGTAGAAGGCCCATGGATCCTATGGCCCGTATAAGTCCCATGGATCGTATGGCCGGTAGAAGGCCCATGGAACGTATGACCCATAGAAGGCCCATGGACCCTACGACCCGTAGAAGGCCCATGGACCCTACGACCCCTATAGAAGGCCAATGGATCCTACGACCCGTAGAAGGCCCATGGATCATACAGCCCGCAGGACGCCCATGGTTACAACAGTCCGTGTGTTGCCATGATTATTTTGGCCTAGTTACCAAAAATAGGCTATTTTGGCCACTAGAAAACACAGAAAAATAACTGCAGTGACTACAAGCAAACAACTAAACAAGACAATAATAAGGAAATAAATAAGCAAGCAATTAACGCTAGCCTATTACCGCTATTACACATATTACATCCACTTGGCATCAAAGTTCACCACCACTTCAAATATAGGGAACAAAGCAGCATATTACATACACTGGCCGTCAAAATTGGCCACCTGTGCAAGTAAACGCGACAGCAAAACAAGAGCATAACTGAAACAACTTCAGAAGATCTCAAGAAACGTTATCCTGGGTATCCACCATGCTGGCAATAAGCTTAGCAAGCTTATTAGCTTTGTCCTGTTTGGCGCTAAAATCCTCCAGCGCTTGCTGTTGCACCGGAAAGTATGCATCTGAATGCTCCAGGGACTTCCGCAGTCCTTCCGCTTCTTGTCGGAGCACAACTGATCGATGTCTTTCAGCTTGTAGTTGAGACTCAAGAAACTGATCTGATTCAGACAGTGAGTTTGAATAGCTTGTGCAAGCGGTAGTGGCCAGTAACTCAAACACTAAACCAAGACAGGACTTTGTGGTTGTCTCACTGTCTTCAAGATAGTCTTCCTTAGCTGTTTTATCAGCTTTGTTGGAGACCAACAAGGATGTGTCACTATCCTAAACCTTATCTGCATTACTTCCTTTACCATTTCTTAATAAGGCACTCTTCCCCAATATTCTGTCAGCATTCTAAAAGAAGAAACAAGCAGACACATAACAGGTTTAGCATGTACTAGTATATGAAACTCATTTCGTTGAACCAGTTCATTAGTAAGGTGGACATGATTAAACTACCAAGTCTTCTATTGCCAAGTACTAGTACATAATACAAGCATCAAACAAACATATATCTATGTCCTATGGTCACTGCATTGTCTTGCCAAAGCAAAATAGAGACACGGTTCAAATCATATCAGTTCAAGACAAAGCAGTAGTGAAAGAATACAAAGCATGGGAAACTACATGGCACAACAAGATTTCAGATGGGTACAACGGGTCTACATGTACAACAACACTATTGGCTGTGTTGTGATGCTAGTAATGTGCATGATATGAGAAGTCAACTGTACACACAATTGAAATTGAAATCAACAGAGCTATTGATAAGAGCAAACCTGTTAAAGAAACATGTGTGAACATACCTATTATGCCATTGGAGTTTCGATTGGATCCTTCAATTTAAAAATAAGATTCTATGAGTAAATATAGTGATACAAGAGCAAAGCAGTATGCACGATAGCAATAATAGTTAAAAAAGGCGCGCCTAGGCTCTAGGCGTTGGCAAAACGCATTGCGCATAACTATGCTTAATCTATGCATAACTGCGCATAAGCATGTGCTTTGGTCAATAAAGTGCAAGGCGGTGGCAAAACGCACAATTAACACCTAGCGCTTTTTTAACTATGATAGCAATGGAATCTTCAATTAGAACAGTTGTTCTTCAGGTTTAGGCACTTGTTCTTCATGAACAGAGTACAGTAAGACACAATAATATAGTACTAATTAAAAATAAAAAATGAGCTCATAGACCCTTACCGCATTCTTGGTTTGGGACCAGTACAGAACAAGGCGTTCCCAGTCATCGTCCAGTAAATGTGTCTCAGGAGAACGTAAGGGAATTTGATGAGTTTCTTTTCCGGTGAAGTATGTTTTCTTTAGGTAATTCCAATACTACCACCAATCATTCTTGAACATACCAGAGTTATTAGCACAGGTTACCTCATCTGAGTTTCCAAATAGGTCCTTCTCTATAGAGAAAAATGGGAAAATTTGTTGTATTATATCCATCATGGAGGTAGGATGTATGGGACAAAGCAAAGTAATTGCCATGAATAACATTACTTATACATAACTCCTGGACAAACACCTGCAACTGGCATTTTCCTTCATCTTCAGTATAATATTTCCAAGATGGTAAGATATGCACATATGATTTAACAACATCAAATGCGATAGATGCTAAACTACGACTAGCTGGTTGTGCTTCCTCCACAGGAATAGGCATACTAACTGGTGGAGTTGGGGTTTGCTGTGGTAGTACTGGCCCTTTGGGCACTGGAGCTGCCATACTAACTGCTCTTGTTTGGGAGCTCTGTGGTGGAGATGGTGTTGTGTCAACAGGAACTGGGTTACTATCTGCTGGGGTTGGGGTTAGATTGGGTGAAGCTGGTTCTCTGTCCATCGTAGTAGGGGTACAATCTGCGAGAGTTTGGGTTATGTGTGGTAGGGCTGGTTCTTGTGAAGGTACAACCGGGGTGCTATCTCCACCAAGAGGTAGCACTGTTTTATTTGAAGACCATGTGTTTAGTCCGCTAGATACTGGCATCACCCGCTCCAATTCAAATGGCTGATAAACAGGAAACATAGTTGAATGTACAGACATTGTATGTGAGACAAATGCAATAGATAGTGTGGAAAAAAGAGGGCATGAAATAGTTGACATGTATATTGTTTAACTAAAATGGATAACATGACACAATTTCACATATATGATGTCTATCTAAACTAGATAGCATAGCATAGCATAATTCAAAGATATGATGAATAACTAAACAGGACCGCATGACATAATTCACCTACATGTTATCTAAGTAATCAGGATCACATCATTTAATTCACATATATGATTTATATGCTAAACAGAGGGCATTCGATATGATGTCTGAACTAAGAACATGGTGTTGAATATTGTGTATATCATGTCCAAACTATGCAATGCAAGACACCATATGCATGATATGAGCAGTATAACCGTGCCAAGTTAGAACATACACCTCGGTGGGGGAATAGAACTGGTTATCTGTCTCTGAATCCATCTCTCAGGAGCTATCGGGACCCAACAAGAGATCTGCTTTGACATGTAGCATTGTCTGCTCTGAAGGCCTTGTTTTTACTCCAGATTTTTCCATCTCCCACCCAAATGGCTGATTCACAGGAAGAGTAGTTTAATGTACAAACATTGTCGACAAATGGAAAAGTAATGAAGAAAAGGATGGGCAAGATATCATTCAAATATATGATGCCTGGTTAAACCGGATGGCATTGCACATTTCACATATATTATGGCTGGCTAAAAGACATGAGACTGCATAATTCGCATATATGATATAGATACTAAACATGTGGCATTACAGAACATGTCTAAACTAAGCAGAAGACATATATGATGTCAAAAGTAGGCACTGCAAGGCAACATATGCATGATATGACTAACATCATCATGCCAAGGTAGAGCAAACACCTTGGGGGGTAAATAGGAGTAGTCAGCGGCGTCCGAATCCGCCTCAGAACAGATATCTTCCTATGGATTACAATCTGGAGAGGGGTGGGGAGGGTTTGCCATTGAAACCACCATGGAGCGATGTCTGCATGACATTGTATTGCTGCGCAAAACTCTTCTCTTTTTCTCTACATGTTCAGCATGACTGTGTACAATATCTGACATGCATACGAAAAAAATATGGTGAGATTATGTAAGGAGAGCATGCAGAAATTTAGAGTGATGGTAACAACCAGTGGATGGATCCAAAAACAATGATAGCAGGCTGAGGATTGCTTTAATTTAATAAGTAGAAACAAAAGAGTGTGACTTCTCTTGTGGACCCGTGTACTCCTCAGGTTCATCTGATGAGTTGATGATGGTGATGCTGTTGTGGTGGGTGCCGGTGGTAGGAAAGGAGATCTGAGGCGGCGAAAGACGGTTAGGAGTTGTGATGTCTGGTTTGGTGGATGCTTTTGTCGATGGAGTAGCTCAGGTGAGGTGGACGACGTTACAGCAGGAGAAGGACAAACCACAAAAAGCTCCCTTTGACACCTACCTGTAACTGAAGTAATTCTGTAAGGGATCATTTGGCTTGCATGATTCTAAAAACACAGGGATAGGAAAAACACCGGAATAGGATAGGAATGCACATGGTAAATAGAGCATTTGTAAACACATGATTTCTGTCAACTTGGGAGTTTGGTTTACAGGAATTGGAAGAGCACATGAATGCAAAGAAACATGGCCAAAATAAAGTGAAACCATATGAAAGCGTGTACAGTTAGAATGTTATTCTGCCACTAATGCACTTGGTCTTGGTTTCATGCATAGGATTTTGAAAAGTAGGTCCTGGTGGATGTTTTGCTTCATTCCTTTCAACAAAATGCATGAATAATTGAATAGTAGAGTGCCATTGGAAAATTCCCTATTTCTACGTTTTTCCATTGAACCAAAATAGCCCTAATGGATCGACATGAAATTATAGTAATAAGTGATGCACCAAGTGTACAACCTCTTTGTCGTAGCTGTGTCGATCTCATCATCATTGGGTTGGTCGCTGAGGTAGTTGAGGCAGAGGTGGCTGTCGGAGGTGTGGAGGAAGATCTGAAGAATCTGTAGACAGTGTCCATGGCATTGCTCTGTTGTGATGGATCGTTCTGTTGTTGGAGCTGCTCCGGTGAGCCGTAAGACGTCAAGGTTGAAGCAGCACAAGACAGACATCATCAATCTCACGTGGGATTCTAATAGCATCTCCAATAGATGATGTAAAATAGATGTAAAATTTACATCACCAAAAACCACCTGACTACAACAGATGAGGTAAAAACTATTGACTCTGAACTTAACTATCGAAACTAAAATTTACTGTGGAATCTAAATGTTACCGTCAAAACTGAACGCAATGGTAGCAAAGAGTCACTTGACATGTAGTTTAGGGAGGGCCTGCACTTCATCTTCAACCTGCACCACCTAAGCCGCCAACCACCACTGGCTGCCTCGCCGGCCCCAGCGCCGCCTCGCCGCCCCAAAACAACTCCCCACCGCCGGTCCACTGCTGCCCCGGCCAGCCCTCTAGGCCCCCCGCCCCCACCCTGAACCCTAAGATAGATAGTGCGGTACCTCTCCAGCGAGCCCCTGTCCCCGCTGTGGGTGGTTCTTCCTTAACTCCGGCGAGCCCCCCACCCCCTCAAAATTGACTAACCCAAAAGTCGATTCAGTCGACTGAAGTGTAGATAAATCGGAGCAGAGCAGCAGCACGAGCGAGGGGGAGAGCAGTAGCAGCAGTGCAAGCGAGCGAGCGAGAGCCGGAGCAGTAGCAGCTGGGCGAGCGAGCAATCGAGCGAGAGCCGGAGCAGCAGCAGCAGCGCAAGAGACCGCGCGAGAGCCAGAGCAGCAGCAGCAGATCCGGGTGGTATGGACGCCGCCACCGAAGGGGCCTCACACTGGGGGAGAGCCATCATGGAGAAGTCGCCCCGGCGCAGGCTTCAAGGTAGTCGCACCATGGGGGTGCGGGATGGAGCACCGTCGGTGCCGGGAGGTCGAGTTAAGGAGAAGGTGCGATGCGATGAGTGTACAACCTCTTTGATGGCGCCGAGTAGGCCTCAGCTTCATCCGAGGAGTTGGTGAGGATGTTGCGGTTCCGGTGGAGCGGGTTAAGGCGGCGCTGTGGGGATGGAGCAGCCGTGATAGACGAGGCGATCGTCGGAGCAGCTCCTTGGAGGTGGATGACGGGGCAGCCGAAACCGGCGGGACGACGAGATGGACGATGGATCCTCATCCCGGGAGGTGGATGAGGGACGTCGAGCTGTTGCGGTGGATGACATCGTTGGGGAAGAGGCTCCGGTTGGGCAGCGGTGAGGTGGCGGACGGAGGAGGGTGGGGTTTCGCGGCTGGAGCAGAGCGGTTATGGTGGCCTGGGTTTTCGAATGGCGAAAAGGGGGCGATGTCATTTCGCACTTCCCTCATTTTGGAGGGAGTTTTCGCGCGCGTTGTAATTTCGGGATAGCAAGGCGCGGGTTGTGAAGGCGCCAGTTTTGGGAGCACGATATCTGAATTTTCGGGATATAACACGACGCGGGTTGAATTTTAGGGACAAGCCTAACATGTAGTAATATTGTACTTGTACGTACCAAATCAATTCGCACTTCCCTCAACCAAAAATAAAACAAAAAAAATAAAACTATTCACACCACACAAAGAGAGAGTCTTGCCCCATTTTACTATACAAATGCTATTCAAAGCTACTCCCTCCTTCCATCTATATAGGGCCTAATGCGTTTTTCAATGCTAACTTTGACAAAATATTAGAGCAATAATATATGACCGACAACTTACACAAATCACACTGTTAAATTCATTTGTGCAAGGTTCTTTCAATGATATAATTTTCACATTGTGCATGTCATGTACTATTAATCTTGTTAATAGTCAAAGGCGGTCTTAAAAAACACATTACACCCTATATAAATGGAAGGAGGGAGTATGAATTCATGTTATGTCCAATTAAATTTTTTCGCTTGCTATATAATGCATGTAACCTACTCATACCAACATTTTAGTGCATTCCAAATGTCTATACTACCACTGCAATTCAAACTGAATTTGAATTCGTTTCTCTATTTCAATAAGAATCTACAATCATGATTGTTGCCAACTTCAACCATCATTCATGTATTACCTTAATAACACACCACATGATTACTATAGAGATAGATATGAACTATGTGTACTACATGAACTCGAATTCTATTTTTTCAATACACTTAATGTTGATTCCAAATAATAGTACATTTGATGTACTAACTATATATTCATAATCTAAACCATGTTCCATACATACACCGTGTTTATCACACAAAGTATAGTGCCCCGCCCCCTACATTATGACAAGTATTTAGACCTGAGCTGTAAAAGCCACACATTATCCCAAATTATAATCAATGTTCTACATTATGATCTCTTCTTCAAGTATTCGTATCCACTTTTTTATAATGAATTATGATCTTTCTTGGTCTTTTACACCTTCACGATCCTCTTCTATTTGTAGCTAGCTAGCGCTAACTTTCTATCGTGCATGCACACGCCCGCTCCCCTCTCACCCACCCTTAGCGTCCCCTCCATCATGCACGTTCGTTGTTTCTCTTTAGGTCGTCCACCCGCGGTGTGTGTAGGCCCCCGGCTCCTTCTTTCCGGCACCCACCGATCGATATACCTCTGTAGCCAAGTGTGCCTACACTACTAGGAAAAGGCTTGCTAGTGGCGCACCTGTTTTGGACATTAATGGCGCACTACAGGTGCGCCACTAGCATCACGCCATTAGTAATTAATACTAATGGTGCACCCCTGGTGCGCCATTAGTATACCATATAGTAGTGGTGCATGAGGGAGTGCGCCATTAGTATGTCAAGTGGTGCGACATTACTATCTGACTTAGTAATGGCGCACCACATAGAAGTGCACCATTACTAACAAAAAAATTTCAAATTTGTTTTTAGAAAAAAATTCAATTTTTTTCGTTTTTTATTAATCTCGGGTCACTATGGCTTAATCTCAGGTCAATATGCTTAATCTCAAGTCAATATGGTTAATCTCAAGTCAAATCACACTCCGTGGTCAAACTTCCCGAAAGGTCACCCATCCTCACACTACTCCAGCCCAAGCACGCTTAACTTCAGAGTTCTATGCAACATGCACTTGTTGATATATCTACCATATCAATCCTATTAAACCTTGTTGATGTCTAGGACTTTGTTCATGTTCATGAGTGTGATGAAATTTTGAAAAAATATTTCAAACTTCCGTTCATATTACGTATCATATTTTGAACATTTTTTCAAAAAAAAATTCGAAACTAATTTTTTTATGTTACTAGTGGCGCACCTAGCAAATGGTGCGCCACTAATAAGTATGAATTTTTTCCCATTTTCCCCTCTAGATCTTAAAAGCCCCATATCTTTTTTCTGTTAGGTTTTTGAGGATTCTAAAAATCTTCAACAAGGTTCCTCTGGTTGAATTCGGATGTAACTTTTCGAGTAGATGATTTTTCATATAAAAAACTTTTTAATCCGAGTTCATATGCAAAAGTTATGCCCATTTTACAAATTCCAGAGAGATTTTGCAAATAAAGTCGAAATTCATATTTATAAATTTTCCCAACAACTAGAGCACATATCACATGGGAAACTTATTTTTTTAATTTTTTTGACATTTCCATCATTTTCTTTTATTTTTTCTAAAACTGAAAAGGCGGTCCACAGGGGGGGTGCATTCGGTGGAATTTTTGGGCAAAGTTAGTAATGGTGCACCGTGGTTGTGGTGCGCCATTACTTGTTTAACTAGTAATAGCGCACGTCACCCACGGTGCGCCATTACTAGTTTTGAAAAAATTAAAATAAAATTAGTAGTGGCGCACCGAGGATGAGGTGCGCCATTACTAGTTAAAACTAGTAATGGCGCACTATCCCCTGGTGCGCCATTACTAGTTTTGAAAAAAAATTGTTAGTAGTGGCGCACCGAGGGTGTGGTGCGCCATTACTAGTTAAACTAGTAATGCCGCACTATACCCTGGTGCGCCATTACTAGTTTTGAAAAACAAATAAAAAAAATTTGTTAGTAGTGGCGCACCGTGGATGTGGTGCGCCATTAGTATTTGGACACTAATGGCGCACCAACACATGGTGCGCCACTGCTATATAGCAGCGGCGCACCACATATTAATGTCCATATTATCTATAGGCCTTTTCCGAGTAGTGCTACAACAAACACATATATACTTCCCCTATTCTCTTCTCACCGTCCATGCCCCCCTTTGTCCAATACGGTTCCGCGCAGGTGCACACTCCCGCCCCTCTTTTCATTGATCTCATACTCGCACATTCCTCCCCGCTCGACATGGTAGGCCTCTCGCACCACCTCCTAGCCGCACCCCTCTCCCCCTGTCTGTCTCTCCGGACCTTTTTTTGCTTCAAACACATGCAGGCGTGTATATGTACTGATTTCCCTACATATAGCCAGGTCGATTATAATTCGTTTTCCCCATGCACCGATACACTTACCTCGCTAGTTATGTCTCTCCCTTTCTCGGACACACGACGGTTGATCTTCCTATGTAGTTACGTATGCTTACCACAACCATATCGTCTCCCCTCATCATCCTTGCATACCTCCCGACCCGTCTCTCACACGCACGTGCATAGACAGACAGACATCCCCCACCCTCTCTTATTGATATTGCACTCATACCCTCCATTTGTCTAGCAGGCCTCTCCCACCATTTTTGAGACGCCACTCCACCGCCAACCCTCCGACGCTCTACATTTGTCTTTCTCCCAACCTTATTCCTCTGCTACACATATCCATGGACGTTGAACGATCTCCCTCAATACATAGCTAGGTCTTTGTCACGCCCAATATGTGACCATATCCAAAAGGAACTCGAAGGTCCCACCAAGGATAGACCCGCATATTGAAACGCTTTTGCAAGGTGGATATCATTACATCAACATTACATAATAGATGGGGATACATACAAGAGGCATAGAATGCCACACGAATACAACATCACAATACATAAGGGCATCATCCGACTACAGATGAAAACACAAACAGAAACTCGAACAACATCCACCCTGCTAGCCCAGGCTGCCGACCTGGAACCTATCCCCTGATTGAAGAAGAAGCAGAAGAAGAACTCCAACACAAGAAAACATCGCTCTCGCGTAATGACCATCGCATAACCTGTACCTGCAACTGTTGTTGTAGTAATCTGTGAGCCACGAGGACTCAACAATCCCATTACCATGGGTATCAATACTAGCAAAG
Source organism: Triticum aestivum (assembly GCF_018294505.1). Lineage (NCBI taxonomy): Eukaryota > Viridiplantae > Streptophyta > Magnoliopsida > Poales > Poaceae > Triticum > Triticum aestivum. The sequence goes on along the minus strand of NC_057798.1, from coordinate 732,573,857 downwards.
CTTAAAGGGAAAGGAAGGGGTAAAGTGGTGAGGTTGCAGCAGCGACTAAGCATATATGGTGGCTAACATACGCAAATAAGAGCGAGAAGAGAGCAAGCGAAACGGTCGTGAAGCTAGCAATGATCAAGAAGTGATCCTGAACTCCTACCTACGTCAATCATAACCCAGAAACAGTGTTCACTTCCCGGACTCCGCCGAGAAGAGACCATCATGGCTACACACGCGGTTGATGCATTTTAATTCGGATCTGGTGTCAAGTTATCTACAACCGGACATTAACAAATTCCCATCTGCCTATAACCGGAGGCACGGCTTTCGAAAGATTATACCCTGCAGGGGTGTCCCAACTTAGCCCATGATAAGCTCTCGCGATCAACGAAGGATATAACTTCTCCCAGGAAGACCCGATCAGACTCGGAATCCCGGTTTACAAGACATTTCGACAATGGTAAAACAAGACCATCAAGACCGCCCGCTGTGCCGACAAATCCCGATAGGAGCTGCACATATCTCGTTCTCAGGGCACACCGAATGAGCAACAAGTCGGGTTGGCATAGACCCTGGTTGCCCAGGGGGCGCCGGACATCGCTCGGTTTGGACCAACACTTAGACAAGCATTGGCCCGGGGGGCTAAAATAAAGATGACCCTCGGGTTGGCCGACCCAAGGGAAGGGTATAGGTGGTGGTGAGGCACATGGTAAAACCAAGGTTGGGCCTTGCTGGAGGAGTTTTATTCAAAGCGAACTGTCAAGGGGGTCCCATAAATCACCCGACCGCGTAAGGAATGCAAAATCCGGGAACATAACACCGGTATGACGGAAACTAGGGCGGCAAGAGTGGAACAAAACACCAGGCAAAAGGCCGAGTCTTCCACCCTTTACCAAGTATATAGATGCATTAATAATATAAGAGATATTGTGATATCCCAACCAAAATCCAGTCCACCCTGGAGAAATCTTCAACTTCACCTGCAACTAGCAACGCTATAAGAGGGGCTGAGCAAAAGCGGTAACATAGCCAAACAACAGTTTGCATAGGAAAGGTATCAAAGGTTAGAGGTTCATGGCAATATGGGAGGCTTGATAAACAGGTGATAGGTAGCGCAACAATGCGATAGAACGAAGCAACTAGCATAGCAATGATAGTAGTGAGATCCAGGGTAGCGGTCATCTTGCCTGAAATCCCGCTAGGAAGAAGAACGAGTCCATGAAGAAGATGAAGCCACGAAGACGAACCAAGCGTAGACGAACGAATCCTCACGATCGCAACGATACGGGAACTATCGAGATGAAGCACACAACATGGTAAACACACCACACATAAACAAGACATGATGCACAAACAAGCATGATGCAAGACACGGCTACATGAAGCTACTCATGGCAAGAGATGATGCAAACAAGAGCAACACATCAAGGCAAGTTTAAATGAGGCCGGAAACAACATATAACAATTCCGGTAAGTCCTCATATGCATATTTCGAAATTGGTCCAGATCTGAATAAACCTTATGTTCAAGTTGTTAAACAGCAAGATAAGATGCACCAATATAATCTACACGAGATTCTAGTCAAGTTACATATAAAGTTCATTTAGTTCGGAGCTACAGCCTAGAAGAAATGAGCAAAACAAGTTAAACATGGCATTGATGCGAAATGCAATCAAACATCAAGCAAACACCTCAAAACATGAATGCAATATGATAATATGAAACTACATGAAATTCTAAGCAAGTTTCATATAGAGCACACTTAAAACGGAGCAACGGTTCAACACACACACACACACTATACAAGTCATAGCAACAATCTGTCCAAAACAGCAACTAGGCATATTGCAAGCATCAAAACAACATGCTACAGGACCTCAACAAGAAAACAAAAGGCATGGGCATGATGTACAGGTAAAGCATTACAAAATATGAACACTGAGCTATCTCCAGAAATCACTAGAACATGCTCAAACACACATGGCAAGATAGCAAATAATAACAATTCAGACTTTGCATAAAATAACATCAGGTTGCAATGTGTAGAGCTTTCGAACAACATGTTACACGAACTTATCATGGCAAACAAAGTCATGGTTTGATACTACTAAATGCATAGATCAAATGTCCTTTACTGACCATGAGCCAAAAAGGATCAGAAAATATGATGGCACCCATGTACACATAGCAAGTTATAATACAGATTCAAACATGGCAGAAACAGAATTATGAAGGCATGTAGATGAGCTTGTGCAACTCACTACAGAGAAAAACATGGCATGGCAAGGCAACCAACAGTAAGAAGATATGTTTGTGAAGCTAATCATGGCAAGAGAAAGTCCATAGGGTACATGAATCACTAGCAACAATCATGGCAACAACTGAACTTAATGTTAACAGGCTGACAGCACCATTATTAAGCAACTTCGGAGCAAGATAACAACAAGCTACAGCGAGCTATAAATGCAACCAGAGGCATGGATGGTTATGGGATGACATGTAGAACAAAACATATTTAGTGATCATCTCCAGATTATGCATAGAATGACTAGTAGAAGCAGGTTTATGTAGCATCACGAAATAACAGATCCAGCCTAGCAAAACAGCAACAGCAAGTACACTACTTAACAAGCTCGATTCACTCATCACAAAGCATTGCATGACAAGATAATCATAGCATCAGCAAGAAGACATGTTTGTGAAACAAACCAAGGCAAGAACAAGTTCATAGCATGCAAGGATCAACTACAACAAGCTTGGCAAAATTGAATAACATGTAAACAATCTGCCAGGAAACATTTTGAAGCAAAAGTAGAGCACGAAAATGACATGCTAGACTACTCCATAATTGCAAACAGGGACATGAATGGCTAGACAATAACCACATGTTCAAAATATCCTTACTGAAGTATCTCAAAATATGCATGGATCTCTCTGTAGCATCAAATTTACATGGCATCAAAATAACAGCAGAAGAGGGACTAAAATCAGCAACATCACGATGCCTAGTTTGCATGCTTGTGCTAGTCACCACATTGATCACAAAAATACATGGTAACCACCTCTGTAAAGAAGACATAGCATAGATCAAAACACATGTAGACATCAACCTCATAGGATGCACACATCAATCATGGCAAAAATGACAAATGAGCTCGTTTTGTTAACAGACAGCAGACAACATTACGAAGCAGTCTTGCAACAAAGATTCAGGCATCAATATGAGCTCAAATGAACATAATGACATGGAACGAAATGAAGTACTCGTCGAGGAGAACAATTTGATATATTACACGCACGAAACGGAGCTACGGATGCAGAGATACGTTGCGATGAACATGGCATGATAATGCTGTAATCGTGGGACTTAGCCAAATTTCTCACCCCGGGAGAAAGTCAACGGCGGCGTGGATCTCACCGGAATCCCATCTGAGTCGAGGAAGAACTCACCGGAGATGGAGAGGAGGTGGCCGGAGCTCGGGGAAGACGTCGGGGAGGCCGGGGCAGATGGATCCGGGCCGGATCTCACCGGATCCGGCCGGTTCCGGGAGTGGGACGGCTTGCTGGCGAGGGGTGGCGGCCAGCTCCGGCGTGGCCGCTGGGCGAGGCCGGCGAAGGCGGCGGCCAGGCGGAGGCGCGCGGAGGCAGGCGCCTCGGGCGGCGGGAGGCAGGGCGCCAGGCGGCGCGGCGGTGAGGCGCGCCGACGAGGCGGCGGGGAGGCGCCGGCGACCGGGCTCGGGCGGGAGACGGGCGCGGCCGAACGGTGGCGGGGCGCGGGCCCTCCGCGCGGGTGAGCGGCGACGGCGGGCAGGCCGCGCGGGCCCAACTCGGGCCCCGCGGGCCGGCGGTGCGGAGGAGAGAGAGGGGCCGGAGGCGTCGACGTGGCCAGGTGGGATAGGAGGAGAGCGGCGGCGGGCTGAGGTGGCGCGCTCCTACTGGTTGGAGTGAGGTGGAGGCTGGACGTGTCCGGCGCGGGCGGATGCGTCCGGCGCCGCAAGGAGGAAAACTGCTAGGGTTAGGGGTGGATTCATCCGCGAAAATGGACGGGGAGGACGTTTTTATGGCTAGAGGGACCTAGGAGAGTCCAAATGAGGAGCGGTTTTCGGCCACGCGATCGTGATCGAATGACCGAGAGCATGGAGGGGGGTTAGATGGGTTTTGGGCCACTTTGGAGGGGTGTTGGGCTGCAAAGAGAAAGGGGGATTTCGGGCTACGCGGTTAACCGTTGGAGTATCAAACGGACTCCAAATGACACGAAACATGACAGGCGGTCTACCGATGCTATACCAAGGCCACTTGGCAAGCCTCGGGCCATTCCGAGAAAGTTTAACACCCGCTCACGAAGAGAGGAAAGAAGCGGACGCCGGAGGACATAGGAGCGCCGGATTGCAAAATGGACAACGGGGAAAATGCTCGGATGCAAGAAACGAACACGTATGCAAAATGAAATGCACATGATGACATGATAAAATGCAACACGCAAGCAAATGACATGGCAATGATGGCGAATAACTGGCAGACACCTGGCGCATCGAATCCGGGGCGTTACAACACTCCTCCACTAACAAGAGATCTCGTCCCGAGATCTTAGGACTGAGACGGAAGGGAAAAAGGATGAGGTGAAACAAGAACTCAAGAGAAGAAGCAAAGAATCGAGAGCACTCGAGAAGAAGAGAGGAACCACGAGAATGACGAAAATCGAAAGCTCACGGAATCAGATAGACTATGAAACCACTCCGGTTTAAACGAGATAAGAAACGAATAAGACTGAAAGGATTTAGGCAGCACTCTGGCTGAACAAGGAAATAATAGAACATGAGCTTCACCCAAAGAGATGGCACTTGATGACATGAACAAAGCAATGCCTCCGAAAGAATTGAAAGAATTGAATGAAAAGAACTTAGAAGGAAGTGTTGAACGGAGTTGTTGAGAAAATCAACAACGAAAGAATAAGCTTATTGTGGTCTTATAGATAACATTTGAGAAAGTCTTCATGAACCACCGGAAGGATTGAAAGAACGAATGGATTGGAATGATAATCAAAGGAAAAGAATCTTGAACGAACCACCGTAAGAATTCAAAAATGACCGACGAAAGGGAATGAATCACCGGGAAGAATTAGAAGAACAAATATGCTTGAGGGGATTTAGATGCAGAAGAACAAACAGATCATGAGCTGATTAAAGAGCACTTGAACGAAGCACCGAGATAAATAGAGAGCGATAATTGGAATGATGGCCTCCGAGGAAAGAAACTGGAAAAACAACTCCTGAAATACTCCAGAAGAATGAAAGAGAAGAAGGGTTGAACCAAAGATGAAAATAATTTGAAAGAGATCTTGGATAAGATCTGACTGATGAAATTCATTCTTACATCAAACTCCGAAAAGAATTTGGAAATAACGCCGGGGGAATTAGAAGAGTCAGGTAAGATCCTGGGAAAAGACCTGTGGGTTAGGGCCCACTAGAAGAAAAACACCGTTGGAAAGAATTGTTGAACAGATAGATGATGCACCAGAACAATTGAAATATTTGAATGAGGTGATAACCTCGAATTAATTCAAACACAAACAAATCTCCTGAGATGTCTTGAACACTCCGGAAGAATAAACTAGCGAGAGACGAACGAGCAGGGAAAACACTTGAGCCGAGGAAAAGAATATGATCAACACCGAATACTTGAATTGGGTCCACCGGAAAAAGAAAGGGATGAAGAATGACGAATGAGACGAGAATTCACCGGTTGAAATGATTGAGGGAAGACTGAAGAACCTCCGTACGAATGAAAATTGATGCTCGAAAGAGACTGAGGCTCCGGGAAGAAGAGGGTGGGAGGGCGGGAAAACAAAGACAACTTGGAAGGGGAATCGACGAATATCTTGAAGAGAAAACACCGGTTGAAATCATTGAGGAGAGAAAGCAAAGACTTCACACGAGTAGGATGGATACTCGATTACGGACTTCGGTTTCGAGAAGAAGAAGGGTGGGCGGGTGGGAAAATAAGACAACTGAGGATTGAACTTGGCAAAGATGAAGAGGATCGAGTCAACTTGACGAGAAATGCACCGGATGAAAAGAGCTGAGGAATAACGATCGGAAAACTAATTGCGTGATCCTAAAGAAAAATTTGAAGGGGAAGAGAAGTAATTCAAAACACCTACGTCAAGATTCCTCACCAGAGCGACGAAGGGATTGAGGAGTAAAAAGAAATCCTACTCTCCGATATAACTAGACTCCGAAAATAGTTTTCTTCTAGACTCAACAACGGCCAAGCTACACGATCAATCAAGGGGGCTCCTAAGGTCGGTCGAGGCTCTGATACCAACTTGTCACGCCCAATATACGACCCTATCCAAAAGGAACTCGAAGGTCCCACCAAGGATAGACCCGCATATTGAAACGCTTTTCCAAGGTGGATATCATTACATCAACATTACATAATAGATGGGGATACATACAAGAGGCATACAATGCCACACGAATACAACATCACAATACATAAGGGCATCATCCGACTACAGATGAAAACACAAACAGAAACTCGAACGACATCCACCCTGCTAGCCCAGGCTGCCGACCTGGAACCTATCCCCTTATCGAAGAAGAAGGAGAAGAAGAACTCCAACACAAGCAAACATCGCTCTCGCGTCACGACCATCGCATAACCTGTACCTGTAATTGTTGTTGTAGTAATCTGTGAGCCACGATGACTCAGCAATCCCATTACCATGGGTATCATGACTAGCAAAGCTTAAAGGGAAAGGAAGGGGTAAAGTGGTGAGGTTGCAGCATCGACTAAGCATATATGGTGGCCAACATACGCAAATAAGAGCGAGAAGAGAGCAAGCGGAACGGTCGTGAAGCTAGCAATGATCAAGAAGTGATCCTGAACTCCTACCTACGTCAATCATAACCCAAAAACCGTGTTCACTTCCCGGACTCCGCCGAGAAGAGACCATCACGGCTACACACGCGGTTGATGCATTTTAATTCGGATCTGGTGTCAAGTTATCTACAACCGGACATTAACAAATTCCCATCTTCCTATAACCGCAGGCACGACTTTCGAAAGATTATACCCTGCAGGGGTGTCCAACTTAGCCCATGATAAGCTCTCGCGATCAACGAAGGATATACTTCTCCCAGAAAGACCCGATCAGACTCGGAATCCCGGTTTACAAGACATTTCGACAATGGTAAAACAAGACCAGCAAGACCGCCCGCTGTGCCGACAAATCCCGATAGGAGCTGCACATATCTCGTTCTCAGGGCACACCGGATGAGCAACACGTCGGGTTGGCATAGACCCTGGTTGCCCAGGGGGCGCTGGACATCGCTGGGTTTGGACCAACACTTAGACAAGCATTGGCCCGGGGGGGGGGGCTAAAATAAAGATGACCCTCGGGTTGGCCGACACAAGGGAAGGGTATAGGTGGTGGTGAGGCAAATGGTAAAACCAAGGTTGGGCCTTGCTGGAGGAGTTTTATTCAAAGCGAACTATCAAGGGGGTCCCATAAATCACCCGACCGCGTAAGGAACGCAAAATCCGGGAACATAACACCGGTATGATGGAAACTAGGGCGGCAAGAGTGGAACAAAACACCAAGCAAAAGGCCGAGTCTTCCACCCTTTACCAAGTATATAGATGCATTAATAATATAAGAGATATTGTGATATCCCAACAAAAATCCTGTCCACCTTGGAGAAATCTTCAACTTCACCTGCAACTAGCAACGCTATAAGAGGGGCTGAGCAAAAGCGGTAACATATCCAAACAACGGTTTTCATAGGAAAGGTATCAAAGGTTAGAGGTTCATGGCAATATGGGAGGCTTGATAAACAGGTGATAGGTAGCGCAGCAAAGCGATAGAACGAAGCAACTAGCATAGCAATGATAGTAGTGAGATCCAGGGTAGCGGTCATCTTGCCTGAAATCCCTCTAGGAAGAAGAATGAGTCCATGAAGAAGATGAAGCCACGAAGACAAACCAAGCGTAGACGAACGAATCCTCACGATCGCAACGATACGGGAACTATCGAGAAGAAGCACACAACATGGTAAACACACCACACATAAACAAGACATGATGCACAAACAAGCATGATGCAAGACACGGCTACATGAAGCTACTCATGGCAAGAGATGATGCAAACAAGAGCAACACATCAAGGCAAGTTTAAATGAGGCCGGAAACAACATATAACAATTCCGGCAAGTCCTCATATGCATATTTCGAAATTGGTCCAGTTCTGAATAAACCTTATGTTCAAGTTGTTAAACAGCAAGTTAAGATGCACCAAGATGATCTACACAAGATTCTAGTCAAGTTACATATAAAGTTCATTTAGTTCGGAGTCACGGCCTAGAAGATATGAGCAAAACAAGTTAAACATGGCATTCATGCGAAATGCAATCAAACATCAAGCAAACACCTCAAAACATGAATGCAACATGATAATATGAAACTACATGCAATTAGGCACACTCAAAACGGAGCAACGGTTCAACACACACACTATACAAGTCATAGCAACAATCTGTCCAAAACAGCAACTAGGCATATTGCGAGCATCAAAACAACATGCTACAGGACCTCAACAAGAAAACAAAAGGCATGGGCATGATGTACAGGTAAAGCATTACAAAACATGAACACTGAGCTATCTCCAAAAATCACTAGAACATGCTCAAACACGCATGGCAAGATAGCAAATAATAACAATTCAGACTTTGCAGAAAATAACATCAGGTTGCAATGTTTAGAGCTTTCAAACAACATGTTAAAGGAACTTATCATGGCAAACAAAGGCATGGCATGATCTACTAAATGCATAGATCAAATGTCCTTTACTGACCATGAGCCAAAAAGGATCAGAAAATATGATGGCACCCATGTACACATAGCAAGTTATAATACAGATTCAAACATGGCAGAAACAGAATTATGAAGGCATGTAGATGAGCTTGTGCAACTCACTACAGAGCAAAATATGGCATGGCAAGGCAACCAACAGTAAGAAGACATGTTTGTGAAGCTAAGCATGGCAAGAGAAAGTCCGTAGGGTACATGGATCACTAGCAACAATCATGGCAACAACTGAACTTAATGTTAACAGGCTGACAGCAACATTATTAAGCAACTTTGGATCAAGATAACAACAAGCTAAAGCAAGCTATAAATGAAACCAGAGGCATGGATGGTTAGAGGATGACATGTAGAACAAAAAAAATTTAGTGATCATCTCCAGATTATGCATAGAATGACTAGTAGAAGCAGGTTTACATAGCATCACGAAATAACAGATTCAGCCTAGCAAAATAGCAACATCAAGTACACTACTTAACAAGCTCGATTCACTCATCACAAAGCATTGCATGACAAGATAAGCATAGCATCAGCAAGAAGACAAGTTTGAGAAACAAACCAGGGCAAGAACAAGTTCATAGCATGCAAGGATCAACTACAACAAGCTTGACAAAATTGAATAACATGTAAACAATCTGCCAGGAAACATTTTGAAGCAAAAGTAGAGCACGAACATGACATGCTAGACTAATCCATAATTGCAAACAGGGGCATGAATGGATAGACAATAACCACATGTTCAAAATATCCTAAGTGAAGTATCTCAAAATAGGCATGGATCTCTCTGTAGCATCAAGTTTGCATGGCATCAAAATAACAGCAGAACAGGGACTAAAATGTGCAACATCACGATGCCTAGTTTGCATGCTTGTGCTAGTCACCATATTGATCACAAAAATACATGGTAAGAACCTCTGTAAATAAGACATAGCATAGATCAAAACACATGTAGACATCAACCTCATAGGATGCACACATCAATCATGGCAAAAATGACAAATGAGCTCGTTCTGTTAACAGACAGCAGATAACACTATGAAGCACTCTTGCAACAAAGATTCAGGCATCAAGATGAGCTCAAATGAACATAATGCAATGGAATGAAATGAAGTAATCGTCGAGGCGAACAATTTGACATATTACACACATGAAACGGAGCTACGGATGCAGAGATACGATGCGATGAACATGGCATGATAATGCTGTAATCCTGGAACTTAGCCAAATTTCTCACCCCGGGAGAAAGTCAACGGCGGCGTGGATCTCGCCGGGATCCCAGCGGAGTCGAGCAAGAACTCGCCGGAGATGGAGAGGAGGTGGCCGGAGCTTGGGGAAGACGTCGGGGAGGCCGGGGCAGATGAATCCGGGCCGGATCTCACCGGATCCGGCCGTTTCCCGGCGCGGGACGACGCGAGGCGGCTTGCCGGCGAGGGGTGGCGGCCGGCTCCGGCGTGGCCGCGGGGCGAGGCCGGCGAAGGCGGCGGCCGGGCGGAGGCGCGCGGAGGCGGGCGCCTCGGGCGGCGGGAGGCAGGGCGCCGGGCGGCGCGCCGGTGAGGCGGCGGCGAGGCGCCGGCGACCGGGATCGGGTGGGAGCCGGGCGCGGCCGAACGGCGGCAGGGCGCAGGCCCTCCGCGCGGGTGAGCGGCGACGGCGGGCGGGCCGCGCGGGCCCAACTCAGGCCCCGCGGGCCGGCGGTGCGGAGGAGAGAGAGAGGGGCCGGCGGCGTCGACGTGGCGAGGTGGGATAGGAGGAGAGCGGCGGCGGGCTGAGGTGGCGCTCTCCTATTGGTTGGAGTGAGGTGGAGGCTGGACGTGTCTGGCGTGGGCGGACGCGTCCGGCGGCGCGAGGAGGAAAACTGCTAGGGTTAGGGGTTTCTTCATCCGCGAAAATGGACGGGGAGGACGTTTTTATAGCTAGAGGGACCTAGGAGAGTCCAAATGAGGAGCGGTTTTCGGCCACGCGATCGTGATCGAACGACCGAGAGCATGGAGGGTGGTTAGATGGGTTTTGGGCCACTTTGGAGGGGTGTTGGGCTGCAAAGAGAAAGTGGGGTTTCGGGCTACGCGGTTAACCGTTGGAGTATCAAACGAACTCCAAATGACACGAAACTTGACAGGCGGTCTACCGGTGTTATACCAAGGCCACTTGGCAAGCCTCGGGCCATTCCGAGAAAGTTTAACACCCGCTCACGAAGAGAGGCAAGAAGGGGACCCCGGAGGACATAGGAGCGCCGGATTGCAAAACGGACAACGGGGAAAATGCTCGGATGCAAGAAACGAACACGTATGCAAAATGAAATGCACATGATGACATGATAAAATGCAACACGCAAGCAAATGACATGGCAATGACGGCAAATAACTGGCAGACACCTGGCGCATCGAATCTGGGGTGTTACAGTCTCTCTCCTTCCCCACACATATACTAGTCGATCGGTCTCTGCCCCCTCCCCCCCCCCACACCGATAGTCGAACATTGTAGGTAGGTATCCATGACACGGAGAAAAACTGCACCTCTGCCCTCTCAAATTGCAGTAGGCCAGCCGCCCTATTTCTTTGACGTGGGCAAACACAAATTTGATGGCACTCTTTATCGATCGCGCAGCCACACACTTCATCCATGTTTTCAATTCTATCGCTATCTCACGTCCATGACTCCATTTCACACACATTGCATATGTTACATTTTTCTGTTTGAGATGTCATCAACACATATCTGCTCAAATCATCTGTGAAGGTGAGAAAATAACGATACCCGCCGCGAGCTTCAACATTCATTGGACCACAAACATCAGTATGCATGATTTCCAACAAATCAGTTGCTCGCTCCATAGTTCCGGAGAAGGCGTTTTAGTCATCTTGCCCATGAGGCATGGATCGCAAGTACCAAGTGATTCATAATCAAGTGATTCCAAAAGCCCATCAGTATGGAGTTTCTTCATGCACTTTATACCGATATGATCTAAACGGTAGTGCCACAAATAAGTTGCACTATCATTATCAACTCCACATCTTTTGGTTTCAACACTATGAATATGTGTATCACTACTATCGAGATTCAATAAAAATAGACCACTCTTCAAGGATGCATGACCATAAAAGATATTACTCATATAAATAGAACAACCATTATTCTCTGATTTAAATGAATAACCGTCTCGCATCAAACAAGATCCAGATATAATGTTCATGCTCAATGTTGGCACCAAATAACAATTATTTAGGTCTAAAACTAATCTCGATGGTAGATGTAGAGGTAGCGTGCCGACCGCGATCATATCGACTTTGGAACCATTTCCCACGCGCATCGTCACCTCGTCCTTAGCTAATCTTCGCTTAATCCATAGTCCCTGTTTCGAGTTGCAAATATTAGCAACAGAACCAGTATCAAATACCCAGGTACTACTGCGAGCATTAGTAAGGTACACATCAATAACATGTATATCACATATACCTTTGTTCACTTTGCCATCCTTCTTATCCGCCAAATACTTGGGGCGGTTCCGCTTCCAGTGTCCAGTCTGCTTGCAGTAGAAGCACTCAGTCTCAGGCTTAGGTACAGACTTGGGTTTCTTCTCTTGAGCAGCAACTTGTTTGCTGTTCTTCTTGAAGTTCCCCTTCTTCTTCCCTTTGCCCTTTTTCTTGAAACTGGTGGTCTTGTTAACCATCAACACTTGATGCTCCTTCTTGATTTCTACCTCCGCGGCTTTTAGCATTGCGAAGAGCTCGGGAATAGTCTTGTCCATCCCTTGCATATTATAGTTCATCACGAAGCTCTTGTAGCTTGGTGGCAGTGATTGAAGAATTCTGTTAATGACACTATCATCAGGAAGATTAACTCCCAGTTGAATCAAGTGATTATTATACCCAGACATTTTGAGTATGTGTTCACTGACAGAACTATTCTCCTCCATCTTGCAGCTATAGAACTTATTGGAGACTTCATATCTCTCAATCCGGGCATTTGCTTGAAATATTAACTTCAACTCCTGGAACATCTCATATGCTCCATGACGTTCAAAACATCGTTGAAGACCCGGTTCTAAGCCGTAAAGCATGGCAAACTAAAATATCAAGTAGTCACCAGCTTTGCTCTGCCAGACGTTCTTAACGTTGTCAGTTGCATCAGCAGCAGGCCTGGCACCCAGCGGCGCTTCCAGGATGTAATTCTTCTATGCAGCAATGAGGATAATCCTCAGGTTACGGACCCAGTCCGTGTAATTGCTACCATCATCTTTCAACTTTGCTTTCTCAAGGAACGCATTAAAATTCGACGGAACAACAACACGAGCCATCTATCTACAACAAACATAGACAAGCAAAATACTATCAGGTACTAAGTTCATGATAAATTTAAGTTCAATTAATCATATTACTTAAGAACTCCCACTTAGACAGACATCTCTCTAGTCATCTAAGTGATTACGTGATCCAAATCAACTAAACCATGTCCGATCATCACGTGAGATGGAGTAGTTTTCAATGGTGAACATCACTATGTTGATCATATCTACTATATGATTCACGCTCGACCTTTCGGTCTCCGTGTTCCGAGGCCATATCTGTATATGCTAGACTCATCAAGTTTAACCTGAGTATTCCGCGTGTGCAACTGTTTTGCACCCGTTGTATTTAAACATAGAGCCTATCACACCCGATCATCACGTGGTGTCTCAGCACGAAGAACTTTCGCAACGGTGCATACTCAGGGAGAACACTTCTTGATAATTAGTGAGAGATCATCTTAAAATGCTACCGTCAATCAAAGCAAGATAAGATGCATAAAGGATAAACATCACATGCAATCAATATAAGTGATACGATATGGCCAGCATCATCTTGTGCTTGTGATCTCCATCTCCGAAGCACCATCGTGATCACCATCGTCACCGGCGCGACACCTTGATCTCCATCATAGCATCGTTGTCGTTTACGCCATCTATTGCTTCTACGACTATCGCTACCGCTACGGGCTGAGCAAGAACCGTTCTTACCTACACATCAAAACCACAACGATAGTTTGTCGAGTTAGTGCTGTTTTAACCTTCGCAAGGACCGGGCATAGCCACACTCGGTTCAACTAAAGTTGGAGAAACAGACACCAGCTAGTCACCTGTGTGCAAAGCACGGCAGTAAAACCAGTCTCGCGTAAGTGTACGTGTAATGTCGGTCCGGGCCGCTTCATCCAACAATACCGTTGAACAAAAGTATCACATGCTGGTAAGCAGTATGACTTGTATCGCCCACAACTCACTTGTGTTCTACTCGTGCATATAACATCAACGCATAAAACCTGGCTCTGATACCACTGTTGGGGAACGTAGTAATTTCAAAAAATTTCCTACGCACACGCAAGATCATGGTGATGGTATAGCAACGAGAGGGGAGAGTGTTGTCCATGTACCCTCGTAGACCGTAAGCGGAAGCATTATGACAACGCGGTTGATGTAGTCGTACGTCTTCACGATCCGACCGATCCAAGCACCGAACATACGGCACCTCCGTGTTCAGCACACGTTCAGCTCGATGACATTCCCCGAGCTCCAATCCAGCAAAGTGTCGGGGATGAGTTCCGTCAGCACGACGGCGTGGTGACGATGATGATGTTCTTCCGGCGCAGGGCTTCGCCTAAACTCCGCGATGATATGACTGAGGTGGAATATGGTGGTGGGGGGCACCGCACACGGCTAAGGAATGATCCGTAGATCAACTTGTGTGTCCTAGGGGTGCCCCCTCCCCTGTATATAAAGGGGGAGAGGAGGAGGGGGGCGGCCAAGGGGAGAGGCGCGCCCTAGGGGGGCAATCCTACTCCAAGTAGGTTTGGCCCCCCCTTTCCAATTAGGAGTAGGAGAGGGAAGGAAGAGAGGGGAGGGAAGAAGGAAAGGGGGGGGCGGCCCCCTTCCCAATTCGGATTGGGCTTGGGGGGGGCGCCCCCTCCTTTGCCCCTTCTCCCTCCATTGCACTAAGGGCCAATAAAGCCCATATACTTAGCGGGGGGTTCCGGTAACCTCCCGGAGCTCCGATATATTCCCAATCTCATCCGGAACCTTTCCGGTATCCAAATATATCCGTCCAATATATCAATCTTTATGTCTCGACCATTTCGAGACTCCTCGTCATGTCCGTGATCACATCCGGGACTCCGAACAAACTTCGGTACATCAAAACTTATAAACTCATAATAAAACTGTCATCGTAACGTTAAGCGTGCGGACCCTACGGGTTCGAGAACTATGTAGACATGACCTAGAACTATTCTCGGTCAATAACCAATAGCGGAACTTGGATGTCCATATTGGTTCCTACATATTCTACGAAGATCTTTATCGGTCAAACCGCATAACAACATACGTCGTTCCCTTTGTCATCGGTATGTTACTTGCCCGAGATTCGATCGTCGGTATCCAATACCTAGTTCAATCTCGTTACCGGCAAGTCTCTTTACTCGTTCCGTAATACATCATTTCATAACTAGCTCATTAGTTACAATGCTTGCAAGGCTTAAGTGATGTGTATTACCGAGAGGGCCCAGAGATACCTCTCCGACAATCGGAGTGACAAAACATAATCTTGAATTATGCCAACTCAACATGTACCTTTGGAGACACCTGTAGAGCACCTTTATAATCACCCAGTTATGTTGTGACGTTTGGTAGCACACAAAGTGTTCCTCCGGTAAACGGGAGTTGCATAATCTCATAGTTACAGGAACATGTATGAGTTATGAAGAAAGCAATAGCAACATACTAAACAATCAAGTGCTAGGCTAACGGAATGGGTCATGTCAATCACATCATTCTACTAATGATGTGATCCCATTAATCAAATGACAACTATTTTGTCCATGGCTAGGAAACATAACCATCTTTGATAAACGAGCTAGTCAAGTAGAGGCATACTAGTGAATATATGTTTGTCTATGTATTCACACATGTATCATTGTTTCCGGTTAATACAATTCTAGCATGAATAATAAACATTTATCATGATATGAGGAAATAAATAATAACTTCATTATTGCCTCTAGGGCATATTTCCTTCAATTCCCTATGTTCAGCAGCAAGTTTTCTTTGAGGAAAGCGAAAGTAATCAAAAGGGATAAATTTAATGGGACAAAAGTCCCCAAGATCAATCTCGGGAGGTATAGGTTCCTCCTTTGGCCCTTCATATTGCACAACCAATTCAGCGTTATAAGCATTCTTTTGGAAGAACTTCGTGAGCCTATACTCAAGAGAATATCCTAGCTCATTGTTTCGAAGAGCAAAATCATTATTAATTTCGGAAATTCTATCAACTAGAACATTGGTAGGAACCTTTTTTCTAAGGTTTTCATCAAAAGCAACATAGTCCAAAGATTGAAAACGCATTACTTCCTCTTAATCAAAGATGATTGCCTCTATGGGAGGACGGCCATCATCCACCCTATAGTGCACAAAGATTTCTTTTGACTCTTTTGTTATAAATCTGAACTCATGTGCCAAAAAGATAGTAGCGGCGTGCTTAACATAAGAATGGTCAATATTAGAAAATTCTAAGAAATCCTTTGTATGCAAGGGTGCATGTGCATAAACTGCCTTTCAAGTTCAACAATAAGCATCCCGAGAGAATCCGCAAGACTACTAGTTCTATGAAGAATAGAACTACCCATAGAAGGTAAAGCACCGGCACAAGTAAAGAAATCTTGAATAACCCCATTTCCAATAATATTACCACTATCGATTCAAAAAAAATTAGTATGTAAGATAGTGGGTTCTTCAGCAGAGGCGTGAAGATTTTCCATGTTATTATTATTGTCCATATCAATGATAGTCTCCCCAGTTTCAGATATATAGATAGAAAAAGCGAGGGGCAAGCGAAAGAGAAAGACGATTGGGAAAGAGAGGGCGAATAAAACGGCAAGGGTGAAGTGGGGGAGTGGAAAACGAGAGGCAAATGGCAAATAATGTAATGTGAGGGAGATGAGTTTGTGATGGGTACTTGGTATGTCTTGACTTGAGCGAAGACCTCCTCGGCAATGGCGCCAGAAATCCTTCTTGCTACCTCTTGAGCACTGCGTTCGTTTTCCTTAAAGAGGAAAGGGTGATGCAGCAAAGTAGCATAAGTATTTCCATCAGTTTTTGAGAACCAAGGCAACAATCCAGTAGGAGGCTCCTCAAAAGTCCCATGCACCTGCACAAACAAACAAGAACCTCGCAACCAACACATTAAAGGGGTTGTCAATCCCTTCACGGTAACTTGCAAAAGTGAGATTTGATAGAGATAATATGATAAGATAAATGTTTTTGGTATTTTTATGATATAGATTGAAAAGTAAAAGATGCAAATAAAAGATAGATGAGAACTTATATAAGAAAAGATAGATCCGGAGGCCATAGGTTTCTCTAGTGGCTTCTCTCAAGATAGCATAAGTATTACAGTGGGTGAACAAATTACTGTCAAGCAATTGATAGAAAAGTGCATAGTTATGAGAATATCTAGGCATGATCATGTATATAGGCATCATGTCCGTGACAAGTAGATCAAAACGATTCTGCATCTACTACTATTACTCCACACATTGACCGACTCATGCATGCATCTAGAGTATTAAGTTCATGAAGAATAGAGTAACGCATTAAGAAAGATGACATGATGTAGAGGGATAACCTCATGCAATTTGATATAAACCCCATCTTTTTATCCTTGATGGCAACAATTCAATACGTGCCTTCCTGCCCTTGCTGTCATTGGGAAAGGACACCGCAAGATTGAACCCAAAGCTAAGCACTTCTCCCATTGCAACAAAGATCAATCTAGTAGGCCAAACCAAACTGATAATTTGAAGAGACTTGCAAAGATAACTTAATCACACATAAAAGAATTCAGAGGAGATTCAAATATTTCTCATATATAAACTTGATCATAAACCCACAATTCATCGGATCTCGACAAAAACACCGCAAAAAGAGTTACATCGAATAGATCTCCAAGAAGATCGAGGAGAACTTTGTATTGAGATTCAAAGAGAGAGAAGAAGCCTTGGAAATGATATAGCTAATAATTATGGACCCGAAGGTCTGTGGTAAACTACTCACAACTCATCGGAGAGGCCTTGGAAATGATATAGAGGCCCTCCGTGGTCGATTCCCCCTCTGGTGGAGTGCCGGTGAAGGCTCCAAGATGGGATCTCCCGGATACAGAAGGTTGCATCAGTGGAAATTGTTTTTCGTGGTGCCCCTAGATGTTTTCGGGGTACGTGGATATATATAGGAGGAAGAAGTAGGTCGGTTGACGCTCCAGGGACCCACGAGGGTGGGGGCGCGCCCACCCCCGGGGGGCGTCAGGCACCCTCGTGGCCGCCTCGTTTGTTGCTTGACGTCCACTCCAAGTCCCCTGGATTGCGTTTGTTCCAAAAATATTGCTCCCGAAGGTTTCATTCCGTTTGGACTCTGTTTGATATTCCTTTTCTTCGAAACACTGAAATAGGCAAAAAAAAAGCAATTCGGGCTGGGACTCCGGTTAGTAGGTTAGTCCCAAAAATGATATAGAAGTGTAAAGTAAAGCCCATAAACATCCAAAACAGGTAATATAATAGCATGGAACAAAAAATTTATAGATACATTGGAGACGTATCACGTTTCGAGCCCAAGTTATCTTTTGGCCTTCTCAGGGCCCATTTATTCTTGGGCTCATTTCCAGCATTCGGCTACTTAAGGCCCATTACTGTTATTTTCTACTTGTGGGCCAAATTCAGCTCGTCATTATAGTCGGCCCGTTTGTGGACCGTTAATACGTTGGGCTGTTTTCATGTTAAAAAAACCCGTTGGGATGTTTTCATAGAGTTATCAAATATGGCCTATTAATGGCCTGTTATGGTCCACCAATAGTACGGCCCATGATTGGTGAAATGATGATACGCCCCGTAGAAGGCCCATGGATCCTACGGCCCGTATAAGTCCCATGGATCGTACAGCCGGTAGAAGGCCCATGGAACGTATGACCCGTAGAAGGCCCATGGACCCTACGACCCGTAGAAGGCCCATGGACCCTACGACCCCTATAGAAGGCCAATGGATCCTACGGCCCATAGAAGCCCATGGATCATACAGCCCGCAGGACCCCCATGGTTACAATAGTCCATGTGTTGCCATGATTATTTTGGCCATTTACCAAAAATAGGCTATTTTGGCCACTAGAAAACACAGAAAAATAACTGCAGTGACTACAAGCAAACAACTAAACAAGACAATAATAAGGAAATAAATAAGCAAGCAATTAACGCTAGCCTATTACCGCTATTACACATATTACATCCACTGGGCATCAAAGTTCACCACCACTGCAAATATATGGAACAAAGCAGCATATTACATACACTGGCCGTCAAAATTGGCCACCTGTGCAAATAAACGCGACAGCAAAACAAGAGCATAACTGAAACAACTTCAGAAGATCTCAAGAAACGTTATCCTGGGTATCCACCATGCTGGCAATAAGCTTAGCAAGCTTATTAGCTTTGTCCTGTTTGGCGCTAAAATCCTCCAGCGCTTACTGTTGCACCGGAAAGTATGCATCTGAATGCTCCAGGGACTTCCGCAGTCCTTCCGCTTCTTGTCGCAGCACAACTGATCAATGTCTTTCAACTTGTAGTTCAGACTCAAGAAACCGAACTAATTCAAACAGTGAGTTTGAATAGCTTGTGCAAGCGGTAGTGGCCAGTAACTCAAACACTAAACCAAGACAGGACTTTGTGGTTGTCTCACTGTCTTCAAGATAGTCTTCCTTAGCTGTTTTATCAGCTTTGTTGGAGACCAACAAGGATGTGTCACTATCCTAAACCTTATCTGCATTACTTCCTTTACCATTTCTTAATAAGGCACTCTTCCCCAATATTCTGTCAGCATTCTAAAAGAAGAAACAAGCAGACACATAACAGGTTTAGCATGTACTAGTATATGAAACTCATTTCGTTGAACCAGTTCATTAGTAAGGTGGACATGATTAAACTACCAAGTCTTCTATTGCCAAGTACTAGTACATAATAAAAGCATCAAACAAACATATATCTATGTCCTATGGTCACTGCATTGTCTTGCCAAATCAAAATAGAGACACGGTTCAAATCATATCAGTTCAAGACAAAGCAACAGTGAAAGAATACAAAGCATGGGAAACTACATGGCACAACAAGATTTCAGATGGGTACCACGGGTCTACATGTACAACAACACTATTGGCTGTGTTGTGATGCTAGTAATGTGCATGATATGAGAAGTCAACTGTACACACAATTGAAATTGAAATCAACAGAGCTATTGATAAGAGCAAACCTGTTAAAGAAACATGCGTGAACATACCTATTATGCCATTGGAGTTTCGATTGGATCCTTCAATTTAAAGATAAGTTTGTATGAGTAAATATAGTGATACAAGAGCAAAGCAGTATGCACGATAGCAATCATAGTTAAAAAAGGCGCGCCTAGGCTCTAGGCGTTGGCAAAACGCATTGCGCATAACTATGCTTAATCTATGCATAACTACGCATAAGCATGTGCTTTGGTCAATAAAGTGCAAGGCGGTGGCAAAACACACAATTAACACCTAATGCTTTTTTAACTATGATAGCAATGGAATCTTCAAGTAGAACAGTTGTTCTTCAGGTTTAGGCACTTGTTCTTCATGAACAGAGAACAGTAAGACGCAATAATATAGTAGTAATTAAAAATAAAAAATGAGCTCATAGACCCTTACCACATTCTTGGTTTGGGATCAGTACAGAACAAGGCGTTCCCAGTCATCGTCCAGTAAATGTGTCTCAGGAGAATGTAAGGGAATTTGATGTGTTTCTTTGCCGGTGAAGTATGTTTTCTTTAGGTAATTCTGATACTACCACCAAGCATTCTTGAAGATAGCAGAGTTATTAGCACAGGTTACCTCATCTGAGTTTCCAAATAGGTCCTTCTCTATAGAGAAAAATGGGAAAATTTGTTGTATTATAACCATCATGGAGGTAGGATGTATGGGACAAAGCAAAGTAATTGCCATGAATAACATTACTTACACATAACTCCTGGACAAACACCTGCAACTGGCATTTTCCTTCATCTTCAGTATAATATTTCCAAGATGGTAAGATATGCACATATGATTTAACAACATCAAATGCGATAGATGCTAAACTATGACTAGCTGGTTGTGCTTCCTCCACAGGAATAGGCGTACTAACTGGTGGAGTTGGGGTTTGCTGTGGTAGTACTGGCCCTTTGGGCACTGGAGCTGCCATACTAACTGCTCTTGTTTGGGAGCTCTATGGTGGAGATGGTGCTGTGTCAACAGGAACTGGGTTACTATCTGCTGGGGTTGGGGTTAGATTGGGTGAAGCTGGTTCTCTGTCCACCGCAGTAGGGGTACAATCTGCGAGAGTTTGGGTTATGTGTGGTAGGGATGGCTCTTGTGCATGTACAACCAGGGTGCTATCTCCACCAAGAGGTAGCACTGTTTTATTTGAAGACCATATGTTTAGTCCGCTAGATACTGGCATCACCCGCTCCAATTCAAATGGCTGATAAACAGGAAACATAGTTGAATGTACATACATTGTATGTGAGACAAATGCAATAGATAGTGTGGAAAAAAGAGGGCATGAAATAGTTGACATGTATATTGTTTAACTAAAATGGATAACATGACACAATTTCACATATATGATGTCTATCTAAACTAGATAGCATAGCATAACATAATTCAAAGATATGATGAATAACTAAACAGGACCGCATGACATAATTCTCCTACATGTTATCTAAGTAATCAGGATCACATCATTTAATTCACATATATGATTTATATGCTAAACAGAGGGCATTCGATATGATGTCTGAACTAAGAACATGGTGTTGAATATTGTGTATATCGTGTCTAAACTATGCAATGCAAGACACCATATGCATGATATGAGCAGTATAACCGTGCCAAGTTAGAACATACACCTCGGTGGGGGAATAGAACTGGTTATCTGTCTCTGAATCCATCTCTAAGGAGCTATCGGGACCTAACAAGAGATCTGCTTTGACAGGTAGCACTGTCTGCTTTGAAGGCCTTGTTTTTACTCCAGATTTTTCCATCTCCCACCCAAATGGCTGATTCACAGGAAGAGTAGTTTAATGTACAAACATTGTCGACAAATGGAAAAGTAATGAAGAAAAGGATGGGCAAGATATCATTCAAATATATGATGCCTGGTTAAACCGGATGACATTGCACAATTCACATATATTATGGCTGGCTAAAAGACATGAGACTGCATAATTCGCATATATGATATAGATACTAAACATGTGGCATTACAGAACATGTCTAAACTAAGCAGATGACATATATGATGTCAAAAGTAGGCACTACAAGGCAACATATGCATGATATGACTAACATCATCATGCCAAGGTAGAGCAAACACCTTGGGGGGTAAATAGGAGTAGTCAGCGGCGTCCGAATCCGCCTTAGAACAGATATCTTCCTCTGGATTACAATCTGGAGAGGGGTGGGGAGGGTTTGCCATTGAAACCACCATGGAGCGATGTCTGCATGACATTGTATTGCTGCGCAAAACTCTTCTCTTTTTCTCTACATGTTCAGCATGACTGTGTACAATATCTGACATGCATACGAAAAAAATTTGGTGAGATTATGTAAGGAGAGCATGCAGAAATTTAGAGTGATGGTAACAACCAGTGGATGGATCCAAAAACAATGATAGCAGGCTGAGGATTGCTTTAATTTAATAAAAAGACAGATGATGTTTGCTTTACTATTTGTTTCCCACCCAAGATGAACAACATAGGCATATCCTAGGTGAACTAGATATTAGACAGACATACTATTCCTTGCTGCCTCGATATGTGCCCCACAACTAATTTAGAACTCAAGTTTGAACATTAATTTGGACCTGACTTGGAGTCCATGAGGTGAAAAGGACGATAAAGTAGCATGTAATTTTAAGTAATGCATAACATAAGTAGAAACAAAAGAGTGCGACTTCTCTTGTGGACCCGTGTACTCCTCAGGTTCATCTGATAAGTCGATGATGGTGATGTTGTTCTGGTGGGTGCCGGTGGTAGGGAAGGAGATCTGAGGCGGCGAAAGACGGTCAGGAGTTGTGATGTCTGGTTTGGTGGATGCTTTTGTCGATGGAACAGCTCAGGTGAGGTGGACGACGTTGCAGCAGGAGAAGGACAAACCACAAAAAGCTCCCTTCGACACCTACCTGTAACTGAAGTAATTCTATAAGGGCTCATTTGGCTTGCATGATTCTAAAAACGCAAGGATAGGAAAAACATCGGAATAGGATAGGAATGCACATGGTAAATAGAGCATTTGTAAACACATGATTTCTATCAACTTGGGTGTTTGGTTTACAGGAATTGGAAGAGCAGATGAATGCAAAGAAACATGGCCAAAATAAAGTGAAACCATATGAAAGCGTGTACAGTTAGAATGTTATTCTGCCACTAATGCACTTGGTCTTGGTTTCATGCATAGGATTTTGAAAAGTAGGTCCAGGTGGATGTTTTGCTTCATTCCTTTCAACAAAATGCATGAATAATTGAATAGTAGAGTGCCATTGGAAAATTCCCTATTTCTACGTTTTTCCATTGAACCAAAATAGCCCTAATGGATCGACATGAAATTATAGTAATAAGTGATGCAACAAGTGTACAACCTCTTTGCCGTAGCCGTGTCGATCTCATCATCATTGGGTTGGTCGCTGAGGTAGTTGAGGCAGAGGTGGCTGTCGGAGGTGTGGAGGAAGATCTGAAGAATCTGTAGACAGTGTCCATGGCATTGCTCTGTTGTGATGGATCATTCTGTCGTTGGAGCTGCTCCGGTGAGCCGTAAGACGTCAAGGTTGAAGCAGCACAAGACAGACATCATCAATCTCACGTGGGATTCTAATAGCATCTCCAATAGATGATGTAAAATAGATGTAAAATTTACATCACCAAAAACCACCTGACTACAACAGATGAGGTAAAAACTGTTGACTCTGAACTTAACTATCGAAACTGAAATTTACTGTGGAATCTAAATGTTACCATCAAAACTGAACACAATGGTAGCAGAGAGGCACTTGACATGTAGTTTAGGGAGGGCCTACAGTTCATCTTCAACCTGCACCACCTGAGCCGCCAACCACCACCGGCCGCCTCGCCGGCCCCAGCGCCGCCTCGCCGCCCCAAAACAACTCCCCACCGCCGGTCCACTGCTGCCCCGGCCAGCCCTCTAGGCCCCCCGCCCCCACCCTGAACCCTAAGATAGATAGTGCGGTACCTCTCCAGCGAGCCCCCGTCCCCGCTGTGGGTGGTTCTTCCTTAACTCCGGCGAGCCCCCCACCCCCTCAAAATTGACTATCCCAAAAGTCGATTCAGTCAACTGAAGTGTAGATAAATCGGAGTAGAGCAGCAGCACGAGCGAGGGGGAGAGCAGTAGCAGCAGTGCAAGCGAGCGAGCGAGAGCCGGAGCAGTAGCAGCTGGGTGAGCGAGCAATCGAGCGAGAGGCGGAGCAGCAGCAGCAGCGCAAGCGACCGAGCGAGAGCCAGAGCAGCAGCAGCAGATCCGGCTGGTATGGACGCCGCCACCGAAGGGGCCTCACACTGGGGGAGAGCCATCATGGAGAAGTCGCCCCGGCGCAGGCTTCAAGGTAGTCGCTCCATGGGGGTGCGGGATGGAGCACCGTCGGTGCCGGGAGGTCGAGTTAAGGAGAAGGTGCAATGCGATGAGTGTACAACCTCTTTGATGGAGCCGAGTAGGCCTCAGCTTCATCCGAGGAGTTGGTGAGGATGTTGCGGTTCCGGTGGAGCAGGTTAAGGCGGCGCTGTGGGGATGGAGCAGCTGTGATAGACGAGGCGATCGTCGGAGCAGCTCCTTGGAGGTGGAGGACGGGGCAGCCGAAACCGGCGGGACAACGAGATGGACGATGGATCCTCATCCGGGGAGGTGGATGAGGGACGTCGAGCTGTTGCGGTGGATGACATCGTTGGGGAAGAGGCTCCGGTTGGGCAGCGGTGAGGTGGCGGACGGAGGAGGGTGGGGTTTCGCGGCTGGAGCAGAGAGGTTATGGTGGCCTGGGTTTTCGAATGGCGAAAAGGGGGCGATGTCATTTCGCACTTCCCTCATTTTGGAGGGATTTTTCGCGCGCGTTGTAATTTCGGGATAGCAAGGCGTGGGTTGTGAAGGCGCCAGTTTTGGGAGCACGATATCTGAATTTTCGGGATATAACACGACGCGGGTTGAATTTTAGGGACAAGCCTAACATGTAGTAATATTGTACTTGTACGTACCAAATCAATTCGCACTTCCCTCAACCAAAAATAAAACGAAAAAAATAAAACTATTCACACCACACAAAGAGAGAGTCTTGCCCCGTTTTACTATACAAATGCTATTCAAAGCTACTCCCTCCTTCCATCTATATAGGGCCTAATCCGTTTTTTGATGCTAACTTTGACAAAATATTAGAGCAATAATATATGACATGCAACTTACACAAATCACACTGTTAAATTCATTTGTGAAAGGTTCTTTCAATGATATAATTTTCACATTGTGCATGTCATGTACTATTAATCTTGTCAATAGTCAAAGGCGGTCTTAAAAAACACATTACACCCTATATAGATGGAAGGAGGGAGTATGAATTCATGTTATGTCCAATTAAATTTTTTCGCTTGCTATGTAATGCATGTAACCTACTGATACCAACATTTTAGTGCATTCCAAATGTCTATACTACCACTGCAATTAAAACTAAATTTGAATTCGTTTCTCTATTTCAATAAGAATCTATAATCATGATTGTTGCCAACTTCAACCATCATTCGTGTATTACCTTAATAACACACCACATGATTACTATAGAGATAGATATGAACTATGTGTACTACATGAACTTGAATTCTATTTTTTCAATAAACTTAATGTTGATTCCAAATAATAGTACATTGATGTACTAACTATATATTCATAATCTAAACCATGTTCCATACATACATCGTGTTTATCACACAAAGTATAGTGCCCCCCCCCTACATTATGACAAGTATTTAGACCTGAGCTGCAAAAGCCACACATCATCCCAAATTATAATCAATGTTCTACATTATGATCTCTTCTTCAAGTATCCGTATCCACTTTTTTATAATGAATTATGATCTTTGTTGGTCTTTTACACCTTCACAATCCTCTTCTATTTGTAGCTAGCTAGCGCTAACTTTCTATCGTGCATGCACACGCCCGCTCTCCTCTCACCCACCCTTAGCATCCCTTCCATCGTGCATGTTCGTTGTTTCTCTTTAGGTCATCCACCCGCGGTGTGTGTAGGCCCCCGGCTCCTTCTTTCCGGCACCCACCGATCGATATACCTCTCTAGCCAAGTGTGCCTACACTACTAGGAAAAGGCTTGCTAGTGGCGCACCTGTTTTGGCCATTAATGGCGCACTACAGGTGCGCCACTAGTATCACGCCACTAGTAATTAATATTAATGGTGCACCCCTGGTGCGCCATTAGTATACCATACAGTAGTGGTGCACGAGGGAGTGCGCCATTAGTATGTCAAGTGGTGCGACATTACTATCTGACTTAGTAATGGCGCACCACATAGAAGTGCACCATTACTAACAAAAAAATTTCAAATTTGTTTTTAGAAAAAAAAATTCATTTTTTTCCTTTTTTTATTAATCTCGGGTCACTATGGCTTAATCTCAGGTCAATATGCTTAATCTCAAGTCAATATGGTTAATCTCAAGTCAAATCACACTCCGTGGTCAAACTTCCCGAAAGGTCACCCATCCTCACACTACTCCAGCCCAAGCACGCTTAACTTCAGAGTTCTATGCAACATGCACTTGTTGATATATCTACCATATCAATCCTATTAAACCTTGTTGATGTCTAGGACTTTGTTCATGTTCATGAGTGTGATGAAATTTTGAAAAAATATTTCAAACTTCCGTTCATATTACGTATCATATTTTGAACATTTCTTCAAAAAAAAAATCGAAACTAATTTTTTTATCTTACTAGTGGCGCACCTAGCAAATGGTGCGCCACTAATAAGTTTGAATTTTTTCCCATTTTCCCCCTCTAGATCTTAAAAGCCCCATATCTTTTTTTCTGTTAGGTTTTTGAGGATTCTAGAAATCTTCAACGGGGTTCCTCTGGTTGAATTCGGATGTAACTTTTCGAGTAGATGATTTTTCATATAAAAAACTTTTTAATCCGAGTTCGTATGCAAAGGTTATGCCCATTTTACAAATTCCAGAGAGATTTTGCAAATAAATTCGAAATTCATATTTATAAATTTTCCCAACAACTAGACCACATATCACATGGGAAACTTATTTTTTTTAGTTTTTTTGATATTTCCATCATTTTCTTTTATTTTTTCTAAAACTGAAAAGGCGGTCCACAGGGGGGGGTGCATTCGGTGGAATTTTTGGGCAAAGTTAGTAATGGTGCACCGTGGTTGTGGTGCGCCATTACTAGTTTTGAAAAAAAAATTGTTAGTAGTGGCGCACCGAGGGTGTGGTGCGCCATTACTAGTTAAACTAGTAATGGTGCACTATGCCCTGGTGCGCCATTACTAGTTTTGAAAAAAAAATTGTTAGTAGTGGCGCACCGTGGATGTGGTGTGCCATTAGTATTTGGACACTAGTGGCGCACCAACACATGGTGCGCCACTGCTATATAGCAGCGGTGCACCACATATTAATGTCCATATTATCTATAGGCCTTTTCCGAGTAGTGCTACAACAAACACATATATACTTCCCCTATTCTCTTCTCACCGTCCATGCCCCACTATGTCCAATACGGTTCCGCGCAGGTGCACACTCCCGCCCCTCTTTTCATTGATCTCATACTCGCACATTCCTCCCCGCTCGACATGGTAGGCCTCTCGCACGACCTCCTAGCCGCACCCCTCTCCCCCTGTTTGTCTCTCCAGACCTTTTTTGCTTCAAACACATGCAGTCGTGTATACGTACTGATCTCCCTACATATAGCTAGGTCGACTATAATTCGTTTTCCCCACGCACCGATACACTTACCTCGCTAGTTATGTCTCTCCCTTTCTCGGACACACGACGGTTGATCTTCCTATGTAGTTATGTATGCTTACCACAACCATATTGTCTCCCCTCATCATCCTTGCATACCTCCCGACCCGTCTCTCACACGCACGTGCATAGACAGACAGACATCCCCCACCCTCTCTTATTGATATTGCACTCATACCCTCCGTTTGTCTAGCAAGCCTCTCCCACCATTTGTGAGACGCCACTCAACCACCAACCCTCCGACGCTCTACATTTGTCTTTCTCCCAACCTTATTCCTCTGCTACACATATCCATGGACGTTGAACGACCTCCCTCAATACATAGCTAGGTCTCTGTCATGCCCAATATGCGACCCTGTCCAAAAGGAACTCGAAGGTCCCACCAAGGATAGACCCGCATATTGAAACGCTTTTGCAAGGTGGATATCATTACATCAACATTACATAATAGATGGGGATACAATGCCACACGAATACAACATCACAATACATAAGGGCATCATCCGACTACAGATGAAAACACAAACAGAAACTCGAACGACATCCACCCTGCTAGCCCAGGCTGCCGACCTGGAACCTATCCCCTTATCGAAGAAGAAGCAGAAGAAGAACTCCAACACAAGCAAACATCGCTCTCGCGTAACGACCATCGCATAACCTGTACTTGCAACTGTTGTTGTAGTAATCTGTGAGCCACGACGACTCAGCAATCCCATTACCATGGGTATCAAGACTAGCAAAGCTTAAAGGGAAAGGAAGGGGTAAAGTGGTGAGGTTGCAGCAGCGACTAGGCATATATGGTGGCTAACATACGCAAATACGAGCGAGAAGAGAGCAAGCGAAACGGTCGTGAAGCTAGCAATGATCAAGAAGTGATCCTGAACTCCTACCTACGTCAATCATAACCCAGAAACCGTGTTCACTTCCTGGACTCCGCCGAGAAGATACCATCACGGCTACACACGCGATTGATGCATTTTAATTCGGATCTGGTGTCAACTTATCTACAACCGGACATTAACAAATTCACATCTGCCTATAACCGCAGGCACGGCTTTCGAAAGATTATACCCTGCAGGGGTGTCCCAACTTAGCCCATGATAAGCTCTCGCGATCAACGAAGGATATACCTTGTCCCAGGTCATTAGACTCGGAATCTCGATTTACAAGACATTTCGACAATGATAAAACAAGAACAGCAAGACCGCCCGCTGTGCCGACAAATCCCAATAGGAGCTGCACATATCTCGTTCTCAGGGCACACCGGATGAGCAACACGTCGGGTTGGCATAGACCCTGGTTGCCCAGGGGGCACCGGACATCGCTCAGTTTGGACCAACACTTAGACAAGCATTGGCCCGGGGGGGCTAAAATAAAGATGACCCTTGGGTTGGCCGACCCAAGGGAAGGGTATAGGTGGTGGTGAGGCAAATGGTAAAACCAAGGTTGGGCCTTGCTGGAGGAGTTTTATTCAAAGCGAACTGTCAAGGGGGTCCCATAAATCACCCGACCGCATAAGGAACGCAAAATCCGGGAACATAACACCTGTATGACGGAAACTAGGGCGGCAAGAGTGGAACAAAACACCAGGCAAAATGCCGAGTCTTCCACCCTTTACCAAGTATATAGATGCATTAATAATATAAGAGATATTGTGATATCCCAACCAAAATCATGTCCACCCTGGAGAAATCTTCACCTTCACCTGCAACTAGCAACGCTATAAGAGGGGCTGAGCAAAAGCTGTAACAGAGCCAAACAACGGTTTGCATAGGAAAGGTATCAAATGTTAGAGGTTCATGGCAATATGGGAGGCTTGATAAACAGTGATAGGTAGCGCAGCAAAGCGATAGAACGAAGAAACTAGCATAGCAATGATAGTAGTGAGATCCAGGGTAGCGGTCATCTTGCCTGAAATCCCACTAGGAAGAAGAACGAGTCCATGAAGAAGATGAAGCCACGAAGACGAACCAAGCGTAGACGAACGAATCCTCACGATCACAACGATACGGGAACTATCGAGAAGAAGCACACAACATGGTAAACACACCACACATAAACAAGATATGATGCACAAACAAGCATGATGCAAGACACGGCTACATGAAGCTACTCATGGCTAGGGATGATGCAAAAAAGAGCAACACATCAAGGCAAGTTTAAATGAGGCCGGAAACAACATATAACAATTCTGGTAAGTCCTCATATGCATATTTCGAAATTGGTTCAGATCTGAATAAACCTTATGTTCAAGTTGTTAAACAGCAAGTTAAGATGCACCAAGATGATCTACACGAGATTCTAGTCAAGTTACGTATAAAGTTCATTTAGTTCGGAGCTACAACCTAGAAGATATGAGCAAAACAAGTTAAACATGGCATTGATGCGAAATGCAATCAAGCATCAAGCAAACACCTCAAAACATGAATGCAACATGATAATATGAAACTACATGCAATTCTAAGCAAGTTTCATATAGAGCACACTCAAAACGGAGCAACGGTTCAACACACACACACTATACAAGTCATAGCAACAATCTGTCCAAAACAGCAACTAGGCATATTGCAAGCATCAAAACAACATGCTACAGGACCTCAACAAGAAAACAAAAGGCATGGAATGATGTACAGGTAAATCATTACAAAACATGAACACTGAGCTATCTCCAGAAATCACTAGAACATGCTCAAACACACATGGCAAGATAGCAAATAATAACAATTCAGACTTTGCAGAAAATAACATCAGGTTGCAATGTTTAGAGCTTTCAAACAACATGTTACAGGAACTTATCATGGCAAACAAAGGCATGACATGATACTACTAAATTCATAGATCAAATGTCCTTTACTGACCATGAGCTAAAAAGGATCAGAAAATATGATGGCACCCATGTACACATAGCTAGTTATAATACAGATTCAAACATGGCAGAAACAGAATTATGAAGGCATGTAGATGAGCTTGGCAACTCACTACATAGCAAAACATGGCATGGCAAGGCAACCAACAGTAAGAAGACATGTTTGTGAAGCTAATCATGGCAAGAGAAAGTCCATAGGGTACATGAATCAGTAGCAACAATCATGGCAACAACTGAACTTAATGTTAACAGGCTCACAGCAACATTATTAAGCAACTTTGGAGCAATATAACAACAAGCTACAGCAAGCTATAAATACAACCAGAGGCATGGATGGTTATGGGATGACATGTAGAACAAAACATATTTAGTGATCATCTCCAGATTATGCATAGAATGACTAGTAGAAGCATGTTTACATATCATCACGAAATAACAGATTCAGCCTAGCAAAACAGCAACAGCAAGTACACTACTTAACAAGCTCGATTCACTCATCACAAAGCATTGCATGACAAGATAAGCATAGCATCAGCAAGAAGACATGTTTTTGAAACAAACCTAGGCAAGAACAAGTTCATAGTATGCAAGGATCAACTACAACAAGCTTGGCAAAATTGAATAACATGTAAACAATCTGCCAGGAAACATTTTGAAGCAAAAGTAGAGCACGAAAACGACATGCTAGACTACTCCATAATTGCAAACAGGGGCATGAATGGATAGACAATAACCACATGTTCAAAATATCCTTACGGAAGTATCTCAAAATATGCATGGATCTCTCTGTAGCATCAAGTTTACATGGCATTAAAATAACAGCAGAACAGGGACTAAAACCAGCAACATCACGATGCCTAGTTTGCATGCTTGTGCTAGTCACCAGATTGATCACAAAAATACATGGTAAGAACATCTGTAAAGAAGGCATAGCATAGATCAAAACACATGTAGACATCAACCTCATAGGATGCACACATCAATCATGGCAAAAATGACAAATGAACTCGTTCTGTTAACAGACAGCAGACAACATTATGAAGCACTCTTGCAACGAAGATTCAGGCATCAATATAAGCTCAAATGAACATAATGCAATGGAACGAAATGAAGTACTCGTCGAGGCGAACAATTTGACATATTACACGCACGAAACGGAGCTACGGATGCAGAGATACGATGCGATGAACATGGCATGATAATGCTGTAATCCTGGGACTTAGCCAAATTTCTCACCCCGGGAGAAAGTCAACGGCGGCGTGGATCTTGCCGGAATCCCACCGGAGTCGAGGAAGAACTCGCCGGAGATGGAGAGGAGGTGGACGGAGCTCGGGGAAGACGTCGGGGAGGCCGAGGCAGATGGATCCGGGCAGGATCTCACAGGATCCGGCCGGTTCCCGTCATGGGATGGCTTGCCGACGAGGGGTGGCGGCCGGCTCCAGCGTGGCCGCGGGGCGAGGCCGGCGAAGGCGGTGGCCGGGCGGAGGCGCGCGGAGGCGGGCGCCTCGGGCGGCGGCAGGCAGGGCGCCGGGCGGCACGGCGGTGAGGCGCGCCGGCGAGGCGGCGGGGAGGCGTCGGCGACCGGGCTCGGGCGGGAGCCGGGCGCGGCCGAACGGCGGCGGGGCGCGGGCCCTCCGCGCGGGTGAGCGGCGATGGCTGGTGGGCCGCGCGGGCCCAACTCGGGCCCCGCGGGCCGGCGGTGCGGAGGAGAGAGAGAGGGGCCAGTGGCGTCGACGTGGCGAGGTGGGATAGAAGGAGAGCGGCGGCGGGCTGAGGTGGCGCGCTCCTATTGGTTGGAGTGAGGTGGAGGCTGGACGTGTCCGGCGCGGGCGGACGCGTCCGGCGGCGCGAGAAGGAAAACTGCTAGGGTTAGGGGTGGATTCATCCGCGAAAATGGACGGGGAGGACGTTTTTATGGCTAGAGGGACCTAGGAGAGTCCAAATGAGGAGCGGTTTTCGGCCACGCGATTGTGATCGAACGACCGAGAGCATGGAGGGGGGTTAGATGGGTTTTGGGCCACTTTGGAGGGGTGTTGGGCTGCAAAGAGAAAGGGGGGTTTCGGGCTACGCGGTTAACCATTGGAGTATCAAACGGACTCCAAATGACACGAAACTTGACAGGCGGTCTACCGGTGCTATACCAAGGCCACTTGGCAAGCGTCGGGCCATTCCGAGAAAGTTTAACACCCGCTCACGAAGAGAGGCAAGAAGGGGACGCCGGAGGACATAGGAGCGCCGGATTGCAAAATGGACAACGGGGAAAATGCTCGGATGCAAGAAACGAACACGTATGCAAAATGAAATGCACATGATGACATGATAAAATGCGACATGCAAGCAAATGACATGGCAATGATGGCGAATAACTGGCAGACACCTGGCGCATCGAATCTGGGGCGTTACAACACTCCTCCACTAACAAGAGATCTCGTCCCGAGATCTTAGGACCGAGACAGAAGGGAAAAAGGATGAGGTGAAACACGAACTCAAGAGAAGAAGCAAAGAATCGAGAGCACTCGAGAAGAAAAGAGGAACCACGAGAATCGAAAGCTCACGGAATCAGATAGACTATGAAACCACTCCGGTTTGAACGAGATAAGAAACGAATAAGACTGAAAGGATTTAGGCAGCACTCTGGCTGAACAAGGAAAGAATAGAACATGAGCTTCACCCAAAGAGATGGCACTTGACAAGACGAACAAAGCAATGCCTCTGGAAGAATTGAAAGAATTGAATGAAAAGAACTTAGAAGGAAGTGTTGAACGGAGTTGTTGAGAAAATCAACAACGAAAGAATAAGCTTATTGTGGTCTTATAGATAACATTTGAGAAAGTCTTCATGAACCACCGGAAGGATTGAAAGAATGAATGGATTGGAATGATAATCAAAGGAAAAGAATCTTGAACGAACCACCGTAAGAATTCGAAAATGACTGACGAAAGAGAATGAATCACCGGGAAGAATTAGAAGAACAAATATGCTTGAGGGGATTTAGATGCAGAAGAACAAAGAGATCATGAGCTGATTAAAGAGCACTTGAACGAAGCACCGGGATAAATAGAGAGCGATAATTGGAATGATGGCCTCCGGTGAAAGAAACGGGAAAAACAACTACTGAAATACTCCGGAAGAATGAAAGAGAAGAAGGGTTGAACCAAAGATGAAAATAATTTGAAAGAGATCTTGGATAAGATATGACTGATGAAATTCATTCTTACATCAAACTCTGAAAATAGTGTGGAAATAACTCCAGGGGAATTAGAAGAGTCAGGTAAGATCCTGGGAAAAGACTTGTGGGTTAGGGCCCACTAGAAGAAAAACACCGTTGGAAAGAATTGTTGAACAGATAGATGATGCACCAGAACAATTGAAATATTTGAATGAGGTGATAACCTCGAATTAATTCAAACACAAACGAATCTCCTGAGATGTCTTAAACACTCCGGAAGAATAAACTAGCGACAGACGAACGAGCAGGGAAAACACATGAGCCGAGGAAAAGAATATGATCAACACCGAATACTTGAATTGGGTCCACCGGAAAAAGAAAGGGATGAAGAATGACGAATGAGACGAGAATTCACCTGTTGAAATGATTGAGGGAAGACTAAAGAACCTCCGTACGAATGAAAATTGAAGCTCGAAAGAGACCGAGGCTCCGGGAAGAAGAGGGTGGGAGGGCGGGAAAACAAAGACAACTTGGAAGGGGAATCGACGAATATCTTGAAGAGAAAACACCGGTTGAAATCATTGAGGAGAGAAAGCAAAGACTTCGCACGAGTAGGATGGATACTCGATTACGGACTTCAGTTTCGAGAAGAAGAAGGGTGGGCGGGTGGGAAAATAAGACAACTGAGGATTGAACTTGGCAAAGATGAAGAGGGTCGAGTCAACTTGACGAGAAATGCACCGGATGAAAAGAGCTGAGGAACAACGATCGGAAAACCAATTGCGTGATCCTAAAGAAAAATTTGAAGGGGAAGAGAAGTAATTCAAAACACCTACGTCAAGATTCCTCACCAGAGCGACGAAGGGATTGAGGAGTAAAAAGAAATCCTACTCTCCGATATAACTAGACTCTGAAAATAGTTTTCTTCTAGACTCAACAACGGCCAAGCTACACGATCAATCAAGGGGATCCTAAGGTCGGTCGAGGCTCTGATACCAACTTGTCACGCCCAATATACGACCCTATCCAAAAGGAACTCGAAGGTCCCACCAAGGATAGACCCGCATATTGAAACGCTTTTGCAAGGTGGATATCATTACATCAACATTACATAATAGATGGGGATACATACAAGAGGCATACAATGCCACACGAATACAACATCACAATACATAAGGGCATCATCCGACTACAGATGAAAACACAAACAAAAACTCGAACGACATCCACCCTGCTAGCCCAGGCTGCCGACCTGGAACCTATCCCCTGATCGAAGAAGAAGCAGAAGAAGAACTCCAACACAAGCGAACATCATTCTCGCGTCACGACCATCGCATAACCTGTACCTGCAACTGTTGTTGTAGTAATCTGTGAGCCATGATGACTCAGCAATCCCATTACCATGGGTATCAAGACTACCAAAGCTTAAAGGGAAAGGAAGGGGTAAATTGGGGAGGTTGCAGCAGCGACTAAGCATATATGGTGGCTAACATACGCAAATAAGAGCGAGAAGAGACCAAGCGGAACGGTCGTGAAGCTAGAAATGATCAAGAAGTGATCCTGAACTCCTACCTACGTCAATCATAAGCCAAAAACCGTGTTCACTTCTCGGACTCCGCCGAGAAGAGACCATCACGGCTACACACGCGGTTGATGCATTTTAATTCGGATATGGTGTCAAGTTATCTACAACCGGACATTAACAATTTCCCATATGCCTATAACCGCAGGCACGACTTTCGAAGGATTATACCCTGCAGGGTTGTCCCAACTTAGCCCATGATAAGCTCTCGCGATCAACGAAGGATATACCTTCTCCCAGGAAGACCCGATCAGACTCGGAATCCCGATTTACAAGACATTTCGACAATGGTAAAACAAGACCAGCAACACCGCCCGCTGTGCCGACAAATCCCGATAGGAGCTGCACATATCTCGTTCTCAGGGCACACCGGATGAGCAAGACGTCGGGTTGGCATAGACCCTGGTTGCCCATGGGGCGCCGGACATCGCTCGGTTTGGACCAACACTTAGACAAGCATTGGCCCGGGGGGGCTAAAATAAAGATGACCCTCGGGTTGGCCGACCCAAGGGAAGGGTATAGGTGGTGGTGAGGCAAATGGTAAAACCAAGGTTGGGCCTTGCTGGAGGAGTTTTATTCAAAGCGAACTGTCAAGGGGTCTCATAAATCACCCGACCGCGTAAGGAACGCAAAATCCGGGAACATAACACCGGTATGACGGAAACTAGGGCGGCAAGAATGGAACAAAACACCAGGCAAAAGGCCGAGTCTTCCACCCTTTACCAAGTATATAGATGCATTAATAATATAAGAGATATTATGATATCCGAACCAAAATCCTGTCCACCATGGAGAAATCTTCAACTTCACCTCCAACTAGCAACGCTATAAGAGGGGCTGAGCAAAAGCGGTAACATATCCAAACAACGGTTTGCATAGGAAAGGTATCAAAGGTTAGAGGTTCATGGCAATATGGGAGGCTTGATAAACAGGTGATAGGTAGCGCAGCAAAGCGATAGAACGAAGCAACCTTGCATAGCAATGATAGTAGTGAGATCCAGGGTAGCGGTCATCTTGCCGGAAATCCCGCTAGGAAGAAGAACGAGTCCATGAAGAAGATGAAGCCACGAAGATGAACCAAGTGTAGACGAACGAATCCTCACGATCGCAACGATACGGGAACTATCGAGAAGAAGCACACAACATGGTAAACACACCACACATAAACAAGACATGATGCACAAACAAGCATGATGCAAGACACGGCTACATGAACCTACTCATGGCAAGAGATGATGCAAACAAGAGCAACACATCAAGGCAATTTTAAATGAGGCCGGAAACAACATATAACAATTCCGGCAAGTCCTCATATGCATATTTCGAAATTGGTCCAGATCTGAATAAACCTTATGTTCAAGTTGTTAAACAACAAGTTAAGATGAACCAAGATGATCTACACGAGATTCTAGTCAAGTTACATATAAAGTTCATTTAGTTCGGAGCTACGGCTTAGAAGATATGAGCAAAACAAGTTAAACATGGCATTGATGCGAAATGCAATCAAACATCAAGCAAACACCTAGAAACATGAATGCAACATGATAATATGAAACTACATGCAATTATAAGAAAGTTTCATATAGAGCACACTCAAAACGGAGCAACGGTTCAACACACACACACTATACAAGTCATAGCAACAATCTGTCCGAAACAGCAACTAGGCATATTGCAAGCATCAAAACAACATGCTACAGGACCTCAACAAGAAAACAAAAGGAATGGGCATGATGTACAGGTAAAGCATTACAAAACATGAACACTGAGCTATCTCCTGAAATCACTAGAACATGCTCAAACACACATGGCAAGATAGCAAATAATAACAATTCAGACTTTGCAGAAAATAACATCAGGTTGCAATGTTTAGAGGTTTCAAACAACATGTTACAGGAACTTATCATGGCAAACAAAGGCATGGCATGATACTACTAAATGCATAGATCAAATGTCCTTTACTGACCATGAGCCAAAAAGGATCAGAAAATATGATGGCACCCATGTACACATAGCAAGTTATAATACAGATTCAAACATGGCAGAAACAGAATTATGAAGGCATGTAGGTGAGTTTGTGAAACTCACTACAAGGCAAAACATGGCATGGCAAGGCAACCAACAGTAAGATGACATGTTTGTGAAGCTAAGCATGGCAGGAGAAAGTCCATAGGGTACATGGATCACTAGCAACAATCATGGCAACAACTGAACTTAATGTTAACAGGCTGACAGCAACATTATTAAGCAACTTTGGAGCAAGATAACTACAAGCTAAGGCAAGCTATAAATGCAACCAGAGGCATAGATGTCTATAGGATGACATGTAGAACAAAACATATTTAGTGATCATCTCCAGATTATGCATAGAATGATTAGTAGAAGCAGGTTTACATAGCATCACGAAATAACAGATTCAGCCTAGCAAAACAGCAACAGCAAGTACACTACTTGACAAGCTCGATTCACTCATCACAAAGCATTGCATGACAAGATAAGCATAGCATCAGCAAGAAGACAAGTTTGAGAAACAAACCAAGGCAAGAACAAGTTCATAGCATGCAAGGATCAACTACAACAAGCTTGGCAAAATTGAATAACATGTAAACAATCTACCAGGAAACATTTTGAAGCAAAAGTAGAGCACGCAAATGACATGCTAGACTACTCCATAATTGCAAACAGGGGCATGAATGGATAGACAGTAACCACATGTTCAAAATATCCTTACTGAAGTATCTCTAAATATGCATGGATCTCTCTGTAGCATCAAGTTTACATGGCATCAAAATAACAGCAGAACAGGGACTAAAATCAGCAACATCACGATGCCTAGTTTGCATTCTTGTGCTAGTCACCACAATGATCACAAAAATACATGGTAAGAACCTATGTAAAGAAGACATAGCATAGATCAAAACATATGTAGACATCAACCTCATAGGATGCACACATCAATCATGGCAAAAATGACAAATGAGCTCGTTCTGTTAACAGACAGCAGACAACATTATGAAGCACTCTTGCAACAAAGATTCAGGCATCACGATGAGCTCAAATGAACATAATGCAATAGAATGAAATGAATTACTCGTCGAGGCGAACAATTGAACATATTACACGCATGAAACGGAGCTACGGATGCAGAGATACGATGTGATGAACTTGGCATGATAATGTTGTAATCCTGGGACTTAGCCAAATTTCTCACCCCGGGAGAAAGTCAACGGCGGCGTGGATCTCGCCGGAATCCCACCGGAGTCGAGGAAGAACTCGCCGGAGATGGAGAGGAGGTGGCCGGAGTTCGGGGAAGACGTCGGGGAGGCCGGGGCAGATGGATCCGGGCCGGATCTCACCGGTTCCGGCCGGTTCCCGGCGTGGGACAGCGCGGAGCGGCTTGCCGGCGAGGGGTGGCGGCCGGCTCCGGCGTGGCCGCGGGCAAGGCCGGCGAAGGCGGCGGCCGGGCGGAGGCGCGCGGAGGCAGGCGCCTCGGGCGGCGGGAGGCAGGGCGCCGGGTGGCGCGGCGGTGAGGCGCGCCGGCGAGAAGGCAGGGAGGCGCCGGCGACCGGGCTCGGGCGGGAGCCAGGCGCGGCCGAACGGCGGCGGGGCGCGGGCCCTCCGCGCGGGTGAGCGGCGACGGCGGGCGGGCCGCGCGGGCCCAACTCGGGCCCCGCGGGCCGGCGGTGCGGAGGAGAGAGAGAGGGGCCGACGGTGTCGATGTGGCGAGGTGGGATAGGAGGAGAGGGCGGCGGGCTGAGGTGGCGCGCTCCTATTGGTTGGAGTGAGGTGGAGGCTGGACGTGTCCAGCGCGGGCGGACGCGTCCGGCGGCGCGAGGAGGAAAACTGCTAGGGTTAGGGGTGGATTTATCCGCGAAAATGGACGGGGAGGACGTTTTTATAGCTAGAGGGAACTAGGAGAGTCCAAATGAGGAGCGGTTTTCGGCCACGCGATCGTGATCGAACGACGGAGAGCATGGAGGGGGGTTAGATGGGTTTTGGGCCACTTTGGAGGGGTGTTGGGCTGCAAAGGGAAAGGGGGGTTTCGGGCTACGCGGTTAACCGTTGGAGTATCAAACGGACTCCAAATGACACAAAACTTGACAGGCGGTCTACCGGTGCTATACCAAGGCCACTTGGCAAGCCTCGGGCCATTCCGAGAAAGTTTAACACCCGCTCACTAAGAGAGGCAAGAAGGGGATGCCGGAGGACATAGGAGCGCCGGATTGCAAAACTGATAACGGGGAAATGCTCGGATGCAAGAAACGAACACATATGCAAAATGAAATGCACATGATGACATGATAAAATGCAACACGCAAACAAATGTCATGGCAATGACGGCGAATAACTGGCAGACACCTGGCGCATCGAATCCGGGGCGTTACAGTCTCTCTCCTTCCCCACACATATACTAGTCGATCGGTCTCTGCCCCCTCCCCCCCCCCCCACACCGATAGTCGAACGTTGTAGGTAGGTATCCATGACATGGAGAAAAACTGCACCTCTGCCCTCTCAAATTCCAGTAGGCCGGCCGCCCTATTTCTTTGACGTGGGCAAACACAAATTCAATGGCACTCTTTATCGATCGCGCAGCCACACACTTCATCCATGTTTTCAATTCTATCGATATCTCACGTCCATGACTCCGTTTCACACACATTGCATATGTTACGTTTTTCTGTTTGAGATATCATCAACACATTGCCTCTGTTTCACACAAACCATCTCTCTCATACACACCCACGTACGTACCTGCACCTAAAGAAGAGGTGCACGCAGGACACACGTACTCACGTCTTGTTCCCGGCCACACCCGCGCGGGTACATGGTGGAGTTCGTTTCTGTACGAAAAGGCAGCCCACGTGATAATTTGACGCGTGTAGCGGTTGTTTACTCGAAGGAGGGCCGGGTACCATGCCTAGACGGAACAAAGTTCGACTTGACACGTTATTATTAAATAAAGTTATACATTCCTCAATGGCATGTACAGAATATAAAACGATTGCCATGGGGA
Source organism: Triticum aestivum (assembly GCF_018294505.1). Lineage (NCBI taxonomy): Eukaryota > Viridiplantae > Streptophyta > Magnoliopsida > Poales > Poaceae > Triticum > Triticum aestivum. Next base: position 732,533,282 of record NC_057798.1, on the reverse strand, counting down.
AAATGGAAAAATGGGTTTGTCTCTCGTTACACCATCTCACACAAGGCGGCAGTGGCCTGTCACTCTCAGCGTTGGTCAGTGATCCATCCGCATCCCGTCCGCCGGCGGAAAGGGAGAATGTGCATCGTCTCTCCGTTCGACGGTGTTGAGGCAGCACGTCCCAATCTGCGGTACCTGCCATTCTCTCTGACCAAGCTCCGGCGCGCCAGGGCCTTCACCACTTTATGGCTGCCACAGTATGGGCAGATCTCGGTCGCCGGTGCCTTCCTAGTAACATCCTGACGACCCTCGGGTACAGCTTCCTCTGGACTTGCTCCACTGCCCATCTTCCCACATTGCTGCATGTGGATCTTCTTTAGTTGTTTGCTTAAATCATATCTCGGCCGGCGTACTTTCCATCTTGCAATCTCGTCCTCAAACCATTTTTGATAAACCACCATGGAATATGCTTCTTTTTTGTCGGCGTATGTGTCTTAAACTCGTGTTATTGGGCAGTAATTGTTTCCTTTCAATCTCCTTTTGCAAACAGGGCTATCCATTTTCACCTCGTTGCTATTGCGACCTTTTGGTGAACTACACAAATCACTTTTTTCTTAAGAGTGTTTTGTGCAGTTCCGCCAAAATGTCACTAATACGTCTTCGTTGTATCTATAATTTTTGATTGTTCCATGCCAATATTCTTCAACTTTCATATACTTTTGGCAACTCTTTATACAATTTTTGGGACTAACATATTGATCTAGTGCCCAGTGCGAGTTCCTGTTTTTGCATGTTTTATGTTTCGCAGAAACCCAATATAAAACGGAATCCAAACGGGATAAAAATGGACGGAGAATTATTTTGGAATATTTGGGATTTTATGGAGGAAGAATCAACGCGAAATGGTGTCCGAGGTGGCCACGAGACAGGGGGGCGTGCCCACCACCCTGGGCACGCCTGGCACTCTCGTGGGCCACCCGTAAGGCAGTTGATGCCCTTCTTTTGCCGCAGGAAATCTAATTTTATGACAAAAATCTGGGCGAAAGATTCACCCCAATTGGAGTTACGGATCTCCGGATATTAAAGAAACGGTGAAGGGGCAAAATCAGGGAACGCAAAAATAGAGAGATAGATCCAATCTCAGAGGGAATCTCGCCCCTCCCACGCCATGGGAGCCAAGGACCAGAGGGGAAACCCTTCTCCCATCTAGGGAGGAGGTCAAGGAAGAAGAAGAAGAAGGGGGCCTCTCTCCCCCTTGCTTTCGGTGGCGCCGGAGCGCTGTCGGGGGCCATCATCATCACCGCGATCTTCACCAACACCGCCGTCATCTTCACCAACATCTCCATCACCTTCCCCCTTCTATATCCAGCAATCCACTCTCCCGCATCCCGCTATAATCTCTACTTAAACATGGTGCTCAACGCTATATATTATTTCCCAATGATGTATGGCTATCTTATGATGTTTGAGTAGATCCATTTTGTCCTATGGGTTAATTGATGATCATGATTGGTTTGAGTTGCATGTTTTATTATTGGTGTTGTCCTATGGTGCTCTCCATGTCGCGCAAGGATGAGGGATCCCCGTTGTAGGGTTTGCAATATGCTTATGATTTGCTTATGGTGGGTGGCATGAGTGACAGAAGCACAGACCCGAGTAAGTAGGTTATTTGCGTATGGGATAAAGGGTACTTGATACTTTAATACTATGGTTGGTTTTACCTTAATGAATCTTTAGTAGTTGCGGATGCTTGCTAGAGTTCCAATCATAAGTGCATATGATCCAAGTAGAGAAAGTATGTTAGCTTATGCCTCTCCCTCAAATAGAATTGCAATAGTGATTATCGGTCTAGTAACATAGTCAATTGCTTAGGGACAATTCCACAACTCCTACCACCACATTTCCACACTCGTTGTATTTACTTTATTACTTCTTTATCTAAACAGCCCCTAGCTTTTATTTGCATGTTCTTTATTATCTTGCAAACTTATCCAACAACACGTACAAAGTACTTCTAGTTTCATACTTGTTCTAGGTAAAGCAAACGTCAAGCGTGCATAGAGTTGTATCGATGGTCGATAGAACTTGAGGGAATATTTATTCTACCTTTAGCTCCTCGTTGGGTTCGACGCTCTTACTTATCGAAAACTGTTGCGATCCCCTACACTTGTGGGTTATCAAGACCTTTTTCTGGCGCCGTTGCCGGGGAGTCATAGCGTGGGGTGAATATTCTCGTGTGAGCTTGTTTGCTTTATCACTAAGTAAATTTTATTTGCTGTTCTAAGTTGTTCTCTATCTTTAGCTATGGATATGGAACACGAAATACCAAAAAAATTAGGTGTAGATGCTACTCATGGAGATGGGGAACCTCCTAAAACCCTCGATGCTAGTTATGTGAAAGAAATTATATACTACTTTAATAATCCTGAGAAAACCCCATTCCGTTATGTTATGGGAGACACGTTGGATCAACATGAATACTTTAGGGATTATCGCTTGTCACAAAAAGGGAAACTATTATGGGATCAAATTGCTATGTTGAATTGGTATGCTCGTCAACTATGCGTGATACATGATTATACTTGTTGCTCTAGGATGAAGGCTCCACACCATCCCTTTTCATGCAACTTCAATGATAATGAAACCTTAGCTTCTTATGCTAAAGGTATCTATGATTACTATGATGTGGAACACATAGAAGAATTTGTTGCTTTTATGGGTGCTTATGAGGTTGAATCTATGTTTAAAGCGTTTGATGATTTTGATGATTCAGTTTGTATACCAAAAAATCTTTCTATACTTAGATATTGCTATGAAAATTATGAATACAATTACTATATTAATGCATATTTATTGAGAAAGTCTCCGCTCTCCAAGAAGAGACTAATATTTTGCAGGAAGCTATGGAAGAAGAAATTGATGAAACTGTGAGCTCATTGGATGAAAAAGATGATGATGAGAGCGAAGAACAAAAGGAGGAAGAGCGGATTGATCACCCGTGCCCACCTTGTAATGAGAGTAACTCTTCAACTCATACATTGTTTAATTCCCCTTCGTGCTAACCGAAGGATGATTGCTATGATGACTGCTATGATCCCGTTGTTTCTCTTGAAATATCCCTTTTTGATGATGCTTGCTATGCTTGTGGCCAAGCTGCCAATATGAATTATTCTTATGGATATGAACTTGCTATAGCTCCTTATGTTAAACATGAAATTGTTTCTATTGCACCCACGCATGATAGCCCTATTATCTTTTTGAATTCTCCCGACTACACTATTTCGGAGAAGTTTGCGCCTAGTAAGGATTATATAGATGGGTTGCCTTTTACCATTGCACATGATGATTTTGATGAATATAATATGCTTGTTCTTGCATCTCCTACTTTCAATTACTATGAAAGAGGAACTATATCTCCGCCTCTTTATGTCTCCAATATGATAAAATTGCAAGAAACTGCTTATACTATGCATTGGCCTTTACTATGTTTGCATGAATGATTCTTTTATGACATGCCGATGCATAGGAAGAGAGTTAGACTTAGTTGTTGCATGATATATGTTACTTTGTGCTCACTACTAAATTACAAATAATTGTTAATTAAAATTGGCTTTGATATACCTTGGGATCCGGGTGGATTCATTACTTGAGCACTATATACCTAGCTTAATGGCTTTACAGAAAGCGCTGCCAGGGACACAACCCGGAAGTTTTAGAGAGTCATTTAAGAGTCATTTATTTCTGTTGACTGTTTTTATATAGTCTAAAAACAAAATAAAATAAAGAGGGGAACCTAAAAACTTTTCAAAAAGAAAAGTGAAAGTGAGAGAGACAAGCATTGTTGAAGTGGGAGAGCTCCTTGAACTTTGCTCATGCTGACGGAAACTTTGTGAATCTTGATTACAGAAACTTTTCAAGAAAAATAATTATCCCCTTGTACAATTCCATTGTATTATAAAAATAATGTGCCAAGGTTTGCCTTTAGGATGTTTACAATGCTTGTTGGTTTGTACGGTGCAGGACATAAACTTTTGCTGTAGTGCTCGATTTTACATTTTTAAGTGGAAAGTAAAACGGTTTTGATTCTTTTTGAAATGTCTTTCTGTACAACTTGTTTATATTTAATAATTTTGGTATAATTTTTGGGGTACCAAAAGTATGGTGAATGTTCAGATTGCTACAGACTTTTCTGTTTTTGACAGATTCTGTTTTTGATGCATAGTTTGCTTGTTTTGATGAATCTATCAATTTATATCAGTGGATTAAGCGATGGAAAAGCTATATTACAGTAGAAAAAATGCAAAAATAAAATATGAATTGGTTTGCTACAGTACTTAGAGTGGTGATTTGCTTTATTATACTGACGGATCTTACTGAGTTTTCTGTTGAGGTTTTGTGTGGATGTGGTGTCTAATCGAGGAGGTCTCGATATGAGGAAAAGGAAGAGAGGCAAGAGATCAAGCTTGGGGATGCCCAAGGCACCCCAAGTAAATAGTCAAGGAGACTCAAGCATCTAAGCTTGGGGATGCCCCGGAAGGCATCCCCTCTTTCTTCAACAAGTATCGGTATGTTTTCAGATTCGTTTCGTTCATGTGATATGTGCAAGTCTTGGAGCGTCTTTTGCATTTAGTTTTCACTTTTCTTTTATGCACCATGCTGGTATGTGATAGTCCTTGGTTGATTTATAGAATTCTCATTGCACTTCATTTAAATCTTTTGAGTATGGCTTTATAGAATGCTTCATGTGCTTCACGTATATCGTTTGAAGTTTGGATTGCCTGTTTCTATTCACATAGAAAACCGCCATTTGTAGAATGCTCTTTTGCTTCATTTATATTTGTTAGAGCATGGGCATATCTTTTGTAGAAAGAATTAAACTCTCTTGCTTCATTTATATCAATTTAGAAAGATGACAAGAATTGGTCATTCACATGGTTAGTCATAAAATCCTACATAAACTTGTAGATCGCTGAATATGATATGTTTGATTCCTTGCAATAGTTTTGCGATATAAAGGTGGTGATATTAGAGTCATGCTAGTGGGTGGTTGTGGATTGTAGAGACACTTGTGTTGATGTTTGCAAGTCCCGTAGCATGCACGTATGGTAACCGTTGTGTGACAAATTTGAAGCATGGGGTGTTTCTTTGATTGTTTTCCTTATGAGTGGCAGTCAGGGACGAGCGATGGTACTTTCCTACCAATCTATCCTCCTAGGGGCATGCGTAGTAGTACTTTGCTTCGAGGGCTAATAAACTTTTGCAATAAATATATGAGTTCTTTATGACTAATGTTGAGTCCATGGATTATACGCACTTTTACCTTTCCATCATTGCTAGCCTCTTCGGTACCGTGCATTGCCCTTTCTCACCTCGAGAGTTGGTGCAAACTTCGCCGATGCATCTAAACCCCGTGATATGATACGCTCTATCACACCCAAGCCTCCTTATATCTTCCTCAAAACAGCCACCATACCTACCTATTATGGCATTTCCATAGCCATTCCGAGATATATTGCCATGAAACTTCCATCATCATCATATACATGACTTGAGCATTCATTGTCATATTGCTTTGCATGATTGTAAGATAGCTAGCATGATGTTTTCATGGCTTGTCCATTTTTTGATGTAATTGCTACACTAGATCACTGCACATCTCGGTACATCGCCGGAGGCATTCATATAGAGTCATATCTTTGTTTAGTATCGAGTTGTAAGTAAATAAAAGTGTGATGATCATCATTATAGAGCATTGCCCCATATAAAAAGAAAAATAAAAAAAAGGAAAGGCCAAAGAAGCCTAAATAAAAAAGGGGGCCAAAGAAGCCCACCCAAAAAGAAAAAAAGAAACAAAAAGAAAAAAAAGGGCAATGTTACTATCCTTTTTCCACACTTGTGCTTCAAAGTAGCACCATGTTCTTCATATAGAGTGTCTCCTATGTTGTCACTTCCATATACTAGTGGGAATTTTTTATTATAGAACTTGGCTTGTATATTCCAACAATGGGCTTCCTCAAATGCCCTAGGTCTTCATGAGCAAGCAAGTCGGATGCACACCCACTTAGTTTTCATACACTTATAACTGTTAGTGCATCTGTTGCATGGCAATCCCTACTCCTCTCATTGACATCAATTGATGGGAATCTCCATAGCCCATCGATTAGCCGCGTTGATGTGAGACTTTCTCCTTTTTGTCTTCTCCATATAAACCTCCACCATTATATTCTATTCCACCTATAGTTCTATATCCATGGCCTGCACTCATGTATTGCGTGAGGGTTGGAAAAGCTGAAGCGCGTTAAAAAGTATGAACCAATTGCTCGGCTCGTCGTCGGGGTTGTGCATGATGGGAGCATTTTGTGTGACGAAGATGAAGCATGGCCAAACTGTATGATTTTGTAGGGATAAGCTTGCTTTGGCCTTGTTGTTTTGAAAAGACATGATTGCTTTATTGGTATGCTCGAAGTATTATTGTTTTTTATGTCAAATGATAGACTATTGCTTTGAATCACCCGTGTCTTTATATTCATGCCATGATTAGACATATGATCAAGATTATGATACGTAGCATTCCACATCAAAAATTATCTTTTTTATCATTTACCTACTCGAGGATGAGCAGGAATTAAGCTTGGGGATGCTGATACGTCTCCGTCGTATCTATAATTTTTGATTGTTCCATGCCAATATTCTTCAACTTTCATATATTTTTGGCAACTCTTTATACTATTTTTGGGACTAACATATTGATCCAGTGCCCAGTGCTAGTTTCTGTTTGTTGCATGTTTTATGTTTCGTAGAAACCCAATATCAAATGGAATCCAAATGGGATAAAAACGGACGGAGAATTATTTTGGAATATTTGGGATTTTTTGGAGGAAGAATCAATGTGAAACGGTGTCCGAGGTGACCACGAGACAGGGGGGCGCGCCCACCCTCCCTAGGCATGCCTGGCACTCTCGTGTGCCACCCGTAAGGTGGTCGATGCCCTTCTTTTGACGAAAGAAAGCTAATTTTATGAGAAAAATCTGGGCGACAGATTCACCCCAATCAGCGTTACGGATCTCCGGATATTAAAGAAACGGTGAAGGGGCAGAATCAGGGAACGCAGAAACAGAGAGATAGATCCAATCTCGGAGGGGCTCTCGCCCCTCCCATGCCATGGGAGCCAAGGACCAGAGGGGAAACCCTTCTCCCATCTAGGGAGGAGGTCAAGGAAGAAGAAGAAGAAGGGGGCCTCTCCCCCCTTGCTTCAGGTTGCGCCGGAGCACTGCCGGGGGCCATCATCATCACCGTGATCTTCACCAACACCGCCGTCATCTTCACCAACATCTCCATCACCTTCCCCCTTCTATATCCAGCGGTCCACTCTCTCGCATCCTACTGTAATCTCTACTTAAACATGGTGCTCAACGCTATATATTATTTTCCAATGATGTATGGCTATCTTATGATGTTTGAGTAGATCCATTTTGTCCTATGGGTTAATTGATGATCATGATTGGTTTGAGTTGCATGTTTTATTATTGCTGCTGCCCTATGGTGCTCTCCGTGTCGCGCAAGCGTGAGGGATCCCCGCTGTAGGGTTTGCAATATGCTTATGATTTGCTTATGGTGGGTGGCGTGAGTGATAGAAGCACAGACCCGAGTAAGTAGGTTGTTTGCGTATGGGATAAAGGGGACTTGATACTTTAATGCTATGGTTGGGTTTTACCTTAATGAATATTTAGTAGTTGTGGATGATTGCTATAGTTCCAATCATAAGTGCATGTGATCCAAGTAGAGAAAGTATGTTAGCTTATGCCTCTCCCTCAAATAAAATTGCAATAGTGATTACCAGTCTAGTAACATAGTCAATTGCTTAGGGACAATTCCACAACTCCTACCACCACTTTTCCACACTCGATGTATTTACTTTATTACTTATTTATCTAAACAGCCCCTAGCTTTTATTTACGTGTTCTTTCTTATCTTGCAAACTTATCCAACAACACCTACAAAGTACTAGTTTCATACTTGTTCTAGGTAAAGCGAATGTCAAGCGTGCGTACAGTTGTATCGATGGTCGATAGAACTTGAGGGAATATTTATTCTACCTTTAGCTCCTCGTTCGGTTCGACTCCCTTACTTATCGGAAACTGTTGCGATCCCCTAAACTTGTGGGTTATCAAGAGTCACACGGGCAACGTATTTACATTTCTGTGGGACTGCAGAAAGGGAGATTGGTTTTGCTATCCTCCTCATCCAACTCCCTGCCTGGTTTTGCTATCCTTCTCATCCAACTCCCTGCCTAATCTTCTCCAACAAGAAGTTAGTCCTAAAGAGAGATTGTAGAGGTGATCGGCTTCTATTTATGTGTGTTATGTTGCATCATCTAGTTCCACTATTATTGTAATCACACTGACTGGATATCTTTGCAAACAAGGATGGTCCGCTCGATTTTAGTGGAGCTGCACAAAAAGATTGGATTGTGGTGTCCTCCATACACCTCTTTTTTGGCTACAGAGCTGGGTGAAACTAGCTACCAAGCAATGAACATTGTGCCAACGAAATGGAGCCATGCCTACGAACATCATAGATCAATTATATTTTTTTTCTTTATTTGTACACCTTCTCACAACTTTGTATTCAGTTGTGATGTGAATATTGGCGTTGATCTGCAAACCATTGAGATGCATTAGCCATGGTAGCCATGGTAGTTTCATTTGTATTTGATGGAATGTTGTAACGAGATAATATTGAGGCAAGACACATGAATCCTAAGTTGAAACCTTTTTTTTCCCGCGGGAACCAAAGTTGAAACCTTCATAGCATCACAGTACAATTTCATTAAAATTATGCGTACATATAAACAAATCCTGAAGGATTGATAGTAATGCTAGAAACAATTTAACTTTGTTTCGCCGACATGTTGGGCATCCTTCATCCGGCTCCACCTGCCATGCAACAATATTGAGTGCACAACAAAACTGCAGGGAAAGATTCACCCCGGTCATTGCACCGCAGTAGTAATGCCTAGTGAGCAGTCAAATCACAGAGCCCCACCTTCACCACAGTAAGTTGCTCGGACGAATCAACCATCATTTCTTTGTTCCATGAATCCACTGGCACTCCCATATTCCCACAGTAATAAGTTGCTCGGGCGAATCAACCATCACTTCACCTTTCCAAGAGTAAGTACTAGTACCTCCTTTTTTACTCTAGAAACAACCACACGCGAATATTGGACGGTAGCAGCACAACAACTGAATCAAAAATTCTATAGTATGAGAATAACTTTGAACGTAAACCATTGATTCACTCTATCCAATGGTCATAGTTGGAAAATCCAAACAAAACCAAGCATTGGATGAACTCTTTTAGCACTCAGATTGTTGCGCCTGCTCAACCGCCTTCCCACATATATATCCGCTCTCGTGTGATGACCATAGGAGCTATCCATTCAGATTGTATGTTAAAAAAATAAAGGTCGATAACTAATGCGGCAAACTTTCAAAAAAAAAAACTAATGCGGCACCTCAGGCCAATGCGACTAGATCGCATTTTGCACGAGAAATTACACACCATGTTTCGTTGCCATGTGGTCCCATTCCAACCTGTCAGTGAGACCACGACGAGTCCTTTTCTACTAGTATTTCCGAACAAACGTGTAGGCCGGGGTGCCTCTTCGTGTACCGTGGCAAACTGGCAACCGTCCATCGACTCTTTGCCTTTCCCTCTCAATTTGGAACTGCTGTCGCACACTCTTCCTCCCTCCTCCATTTGCCTTTACCCTTCCTTCTGCCATTATTCGATCGTCTTCTCCATGGAGGGAATAGGCCGAAAACGACCCCATTATTCTTGCCCCGATCTGGAAGATGACGTGGTGGAGGAACTCATTGATCGGTGCGACGTCATCACCTCGGCTAGCATGGCAGGTTCGTTCAAGACAATTCTCGACTCAACTAATAACATCATTACAAGGAACCCAAGGGTCAAGGAGCGGTTTGATCTCCCCTATATTCTTCACCATGACCCTGATGACTGGCACGGGGATGATGGAGGCCTCGCCTTGTCACTACTAGGAAAAGGGCTATAGATGGAAATGACACTAATGGCGCACCAGACATGTGGTGCGCCATTAGTATATACTAATGGCGCACCACCTTCTGATGCGCCATTAGTGTTGAAACTACTAATGGCGCACCCTGCCCACGGTGCGCCATTAGTACCAATTTTTTTTGAACTAGTGCGCCTGTCCAAACATACTAATGGCGCACCGTGGGTGTGGTGCGCCATTACTTGTTAAACTAGTAATGGTGCACCATGCCACGGTGCGCCATTAGTAACCTTGGCCACCACTTCCACCGAATGAACCCCCCCCCCCCCCCCGGGGGATCGCCTTTTCAGTTTTAAAAAAATAAAAGAAAATGATAAAAATGTCAAAAAAAATAAAAGAAAATAAGTTTCCCATGTGATATGTGGCCTAGTTGTTGGGAAAATTTGCAAATATGAATTTTGACTTCATTTGCAAAATCTCGCGAGAATTTGTAAAAATGGGCATAACTTTTGCATACTAACTCAGATGAAAAAGTTTTTTATATGAAAAATCATCTACTCGGAACCCCGTTAAACATTTTCAAAATCCTCAAAAACCTAACAGAAAAAAAAGATACGGGGCTTTTAAGATCTGGAGAGGCAAAAAAATTCAAACTTACTAATGTCACACCTACCCATGGTGCGCCATTACTATCTTCCCGCCTTCAAAATTTAAAATAAGTCAAAAAAATAAAAAAACAATTACTAATGGCGCACCTGCCCGTGTTGCGCCATTAGTATCTTCCCGCCTTCAAAATTCAAAATAAATCAAAAAAACAATTACTAATAGCGCACCTGCACGCGTTGTCGAGGGAGAAGGCATAATCAAGCTTCTCGTTGTTCTACGAGTTGACGGGACACATCAAAGTTATTTAGTAAATACTCTCTCCAAAAAAGTGCTGACCATGTCATTGCTACCAAGCCGTGCTCCGTCATTGAGTACATGCACTATTCACGTGCCATCGAGGAGAAAAAATATTCTGTAGGTGCCATCGAATTGCATGACTCACTTACCATTGCTTATCTGATTATCTCCATTTTCTTGCATGACACGAGCACCTTGATGCTACATGTCTCGCGTGTTGGGAAAAGGATGAACAAAGCTCACGTAAAAGAAAAGAGTTGAAGAACATATATTCCCGACGACCGAGAAGGAGGAAGGAACCTCGCAGTGGAGCGTCTACAAGGAACCTTGTGTGTTTTCCCCTGCTTTTTGCCGCTTGCCCAGCTATAAACAAATAAAATAACATGAACTCTTTGATAACCACTAGAAAAGGTACATCAGGATGCTAAGTTGAAGATGTTTTATAGTTTATATTGATAACCACGCATGTACAAGACGCATGCAGCCACGCATGTACACAAGCCAACGCAGTAACTCCATCTGATCCAACTCATGCATATATGCGCACAGCATGGAGCACACTACGCACGTACACAACACGTGCATGCACACACACTCGGCCACAGAATGCATGTGAATAAAACATGCATGCGCACACACTCGGCTGCATGGAGGCGTGCGCCATCTGCGGTGACGTTCAATTCGTCGTGCTACGGCTAAGGTCACACACAATGGTGCCTACGCATCTCTTGCAGGACCTATTTGTCGTCGTTGCTCAACGACTAGTCGGAGACGAAGACGACCGCAACCTCGGCCTTAGAGCTAGCACCGATGGAAAAACATGCACGCTGCACGCACACGAGCACCTATGGAGTGCCCACGACGTGGTGCGCCCCCAGTCGCCTCTACTCCTTCTGCGCACGTTGTCTATCAAGACGGCTGCATGCCTAATGATAATGTGGGTGAGATCTTCTAGGACTCGGATGATGACGAGGAAAATTATGAGACACAAGGGGACGTACACCGTCAATGTCCACGGTCAAGGTGGTGCTAGTAAGTGCTTAGATGTGCTTAGATGAGGTTCTAAGTGCATTAAATGGCTTAGTAACTCAAGTCTTCAATGCATAGGTGCTTAGTTTATTGTTGCTAAGCTTGCTTCATTTATTTAGCTATAGAGTCAAAACTGTCTTTCCACTGTTTCTTCCTGCAGTCACCAAACTAGTCTCTCTCTTCTTAATTAACTTGCCACATCATATTTTATGCCTACATGGCAGGCTTAGCAGCTATACATGGTGGAGCACTGGGAGAGGCCAAGGCTGGTCATAGTGGGGAGTAACTTATATTGTAACATATTACTATGTTACTCTAAACATCTCTATAAACTGGAATTGATGGAGTAGTAACATAGACTAGTGTCATATGCAGAGTATGGGAGCACATGATATTTCCCCGTCAGGACCGATCCCAAGTTGGCTTCTCACCTTCTTGGTCCAACAAAAACCCCTCCCCCCACCTGCGCGTGCTTCCCACCCGGCGCCAGCTGAGACCGCCACTCCACATTGATGGAAAGTCAGAGCGACGCGACCTCTCACTGCTTCCGCCGTTGAAGCAGTGCGCCGACCGAGGGCACCACCCGCTGCACGCTTGGCATTTCATACTACACAATGGAGAGTAACTTTAGAGAAAGTACTACAATTAGATGACATAAGCAGGCTATAAGGATTTAAATATAGTATTTGTGCTTAGTTGTAGGAGAGAGAAGAGGAGAGAGAAGAGAAGCGGATTGTAAATTTGTAGCCGGTTGTAGCAGGAGCCCCAACATACTTTGTGAGACAAAAGGTGGGGCCATTATTAATGATATAGTATTTATACTAATAAAGGGACTAACAGACGCCTTAATTACTCTGTTTTTTTGAGACAAACCTTGGTGGGGCAATTATTGACTTGGACATAAGGATGGCAACGGGGCGGGTTTGGATCGGGTTGAACAATATGAAATCCATATCCATATCCATGAAGACAGTCTTTGCCCACCCATGAAAAAATCCATGGGTGAAAAACTGTGTCTATGTCCAAATCCGATGGATATCCATACAAACTGGATATCCATTGGGTCCTCTCGAGACATCTAAATAAGACATAACACAATATTAACATAAAGTCTTCCATTCTTCACCTCATGGCAGGCTAGGCTTCACTTATGGTAAATCAATATCCACTTACAACCTAAGATCATTTAGTATTATTCTAACAGATGAGAATGACGAGTCATTTAAGGAGATAAAAATAAGGGACGGGGCATTGGAGTATGTTATGGAGGGGATTGAATGTCAACTCATAAAAGTTACTATGGGGATTGTGTAATTTCTTATGCATGTTTTACATAAAAAAAGTGTAAAATTGCCATGGGACATGTGACCGTGGGGTAGGGATAGCACATATTTTCCCCATTAAGGCATACTATCGGGTCGGGTTTGGGTATATCCATGGGTACAATATTATATCCATGCCCTACCCATGAACAATCTGGTCAGGTTTGGGCGCCACCCATGGACACAAAAGCACATCCAAACCCTATCCATTCGGGTCGGATATCCATGGATATCCATGTCCATGGATAAAATTGCCATCCTTACTTGGACGTGGGGTTTGGGGGCCAAAGGCCTACTATTATACTCGCACGACCGACCTGACATGCTCCACCCTAGCCGTCGCTGTATCATATGGTTTTGCATCATTCCAGATCTTAGCGCCGCCACACAATTCCTCTCCAGCCCTCCTTCTGGCGTGCACCGCGAGAAAGGACATTAGTCCTCCGAACCCCGCCTTTCGTGATCCTATAAGGGAGAGGGGCGATCAGGTTTTTGGGGAGCACACTCCTGTGGCTGCTGCCAGTGATGACTTCCTCAACGACAGCCTTCTTCCCCCACCTTGGTAACCTCTTCATCAACGACATGAGTGACAACATCAACCACAGCAGTTCTGCTCCCACTATACAGTATATGATTCTGTCCTCCTGGTTTAGTCCGCATCATTACTTTGATGTCAGCAATTGTCGTCATGATCCATTTACTGCTGATTCGGATTAGATCATATAGTAAATTGCTCATATATTCAACAATCCAATCCAAAAACCTGATTATAGGCAATTTACTCCGAGTGGTTTTGCTGCACTTCTGAAGCCGCCTACTTTTAAGGGGGTGCAATATAAAAGGTGCCACACAAGAGCAGTATATTGGTTTCAGATCATGTACTGATATGACGCCACTAAGGGTAAGCCTGAGGGCGATCTTAATCCTACACAGCAGGAAGCTTTTCAGAACATGGATACCCTCTTCAAAGCCGCCCTGGTGAGTGTTCTTGACGGTTCCATTGTGGAATCATATATGTCGTTTGACAGCGGCAAAGACATGTGGGCTGCGCTCGAGGCCACGTTTGGGCCCTCGGGCGCTGGTAATGAGTTGTACGTAATGGAGCAATTCTGTGACTACAAGATGACTGATGAGCACTCTATTTTTCAGTAGACTCATGAGATACAGTCACTCTCTAAGGAACTTGAGTACTTTAAGTGTGTGTTGCCAGACAAATTTGTTGCTGGGACCATCATTGCCAAGCTTCCACCTTCGTGGAACGATTTTTCTACTTCTCTGAAAAACAAGAGACATGAGTTTTCTGTTTTGGATCTCATTAGCACTCTTGATTTTGAGGAGAAGGAGAGAGAAAAAGACACACGTGCTTGGGTCGCTGAGGGAGCTTCTAGTGCCCACATGGTACACAAGAAGAACATCCAGCCCAACTAGCCCCAAAACAACAAGAACAAATCTCAAGGGAAAGGCAAGTTTGATGAAAAGAAGAAACCATCACATTCTACCAACTTCAAGAAGAATTCTCATAACGGGAAGGGATACAAATCTCAATTTTGGTAGCACCGCACAAATTTATATGGCTGCATCTACCTGCTGTCAGCTAACCTCATGGTGCTCCAGGTATTCCTACATTCGTAACTAGGTACAATGACCACCGCAAGATGAAATTAGCCTATTCGTACATTGACTTGCTGAATGTAGTGCGGAACGATCCTGTCATGTGTGGAGGAGCAAACAAGCAGTGCAGCCGAAGTTGGAAATCAACCAAGGACTCTTCCTCAGGCAGGTCAGTATCCCCTTCGTCCAAATGATCATGTTTTGTCATGCCGAGCTATTGATATGTGCTAGTGTTTTGCAACACCGTTTAAGTATAGCTACTGTTTTCCTATCTTTCCAGATTCAGGACAATGAATATGATTTCAAGGGAACTGCACAATGTTGACTCATGTTGAGTCATCTCTATTGCCTCATGTGTTTGCTGCAAATTTGTCAGCATCAATTGCAAGATGAGGCAGCTAGCTAGCTGTGGAGTTGCCAACATGCTCAAAGTGCTCACAACATTGAGAAGAAACAAGCATGCCTAGGAAATTAATGCGTGCGCAGGGAGGCCCTTTGCTCAGAGAAGCATCGACTGAATTTCTTTATTTCCACACCTTCTCACAGCTTTGTATTGGTTATAGTATGGTGAATCATTGAGATGCATAAACATGATGAACTTTTGTTCTTCTGAATGTTAGTATGCATACCGTATCTTGTGAAGCTTAGTCTAATGTGAGTGTCTGCATCTAGTACCGCATCCTCTAATTTGGTGGATGCACACAGAGAAAATAAATCTCCTTAATTTACTCCATAACCACCCTATTAAATAGGCCTAGTAACAAACCAAGCGCATGCAGTGGCCGGCGGGCACATGCATCCTGCATGCATGGCCAGTCAGCCAAGTCCAGGCGCCAGCTCGAATGCAGCAACGCAAAAGAAGAGAGCGGCTCTAGGGAAAAAGCGAGTAGTTAGTGCAGCGGGCCTTATAAACACGAACAACAAGCTCTCCCGCTTCCGAATCCCCCCAATCCCCCCGCTCCCCAATCTTCCTCACTCATCTAGAAAACCCCCGCTCACCTTCTTCCTCACTCGTACAGAAAATGCCTGCTCCTCATCTTGCACTGCTATAGAAATCCCCAGCCCTCCTTCTTCCCCACTCGCACTGCCACTAGGCTTGTCTCTGGCTACTCTGATCAAACCCGTGAACTCGGCGCGACGCCCACAAGGAAAATGGAGTCGAGTGGCCCTAGCGCCAAGAAGATGAGGCTCCCGCCAGCAACGACGCCGGTTGTAGATCCCGCACCCGGTAGCGCGGGGAGAAGCGGCGAGCCCCCCCCCCCCCCCGCACCCGGATCTGAGGAACCGGTAGAATCTCTGGTGGACCGCATCAGCGATCTCTCGGACGTCATCCTTGAGGAGATCATCTCGCTTATCCCCACCAAGGATTGCTGCCGCACACAAGTCCTCTCAACTCGGTGGCGCCCTCTATGGCGCACCACGCCCCTCAATATCGACTGTCGTCAGATATCTGTCCTTCCAGAATTTGATCTCCTCAGAGCCATCGTCTCTTCTCACAAGCAGGGCATGGTGTGTAATGGTAATAAAGAGAATATGGGCTTCAAATACCTTAAGAATTAGCAAATGGGCTGTAAATTATTGAAAATAATGGCTAATGGGTTGTATGCTATTTTCCACAGATTTGGAGGCTAACTTCTGGGCCTACTAGGTTGATGATGATGTTGTCCTAAAATTTTTTTGACGCGTACGCAAGGCTTTGTCAACTTAGTCAACAGACAACGGTGACTGTTGGATGTCCATCCAACGGCCGCCGTGCTTCTTCAATCTCTGATCTTCCTTCTCCAACCGCCCAAACCAGTGCCGGCGGGACTGCCAACTCCCTCCTCCTATGGCTGGGTGTGCTGCCGCCAGGCCATCCCTCTAAGGCTCTAACCACCCACACATCCTGTTATTTTCCGGCAACGTCAGCCTCACCCCGCAGCCGACCGGTCAGCGCTCATACTCCCCTCAGCGTGGGCATCCTCTATGCTGGCTTTGCCGGCTCCGAGTGGTTCTCTTCCCGGGCCTCGCCCTCGTCCACCGCGTTTGTGCTCTCGACACGGCGAGGTCAACATGGTCAACAAACAACAACCATCGGAAGAGGCTGATAGTAGGGGCCCACACAGGGAAATGCCTCCTTATTACGCACAAAATAATAATTTCCCTCCTGACTGCTAGGACCTATGGGACGAGCCACCGTATTTCGTGAAAAAAACGTTCACCCCGCTGTCAGCTCGGACCCACCGGAAGTGCCTCCTTATTACGCACAAAAAATGAATACTCCCCCTGCTAGCTGGGACTCACCTTGGTGGGAGGCTGATTTGTGGGCCTACTAAGTTGACGGGGACGGAGGGCTTTGTCAACTTAGTCAATACGAACGGTTCTAGCTCCAATGACGGTACGATGTCCATCCAGTGGTCGTAGTGTTTCTTCAACCTCTGGTGTTCGTGCTCCGGCCGCCCAAAGCAGCGCCAGTCGTGCCGCATGCTCCTGCCTCCTGTGGCCGGTTGTGCTACCGTGGAGGCCTCACTGGACCCTACTATTCCCACCGCTGGCCAGGCCCTGTGGCGACGACAGCCTCACACCATAGCCAAACCAGTGAACCCTCGTACTCCTCTCCGCGCGGGTTTCCACTGCTGCATCTTCCCTGGCTCCACATCATCCCCTCCCTAGGCCTCGCCGTCGTCCACCTCCCTGGTGCTCTCCGCGCGGTGTGGTCAATCTGGTCAAGGAACGACTTCCATCGGAAGAGTACTTTACATGGAGGGCTAACAGCTGGGTCCATGGCGGCCGCAAGGAAGTGCCTCCTTATTACGCGCAAAATAGTTATTCCTCCACCTCATAGCAGGGACCCACCGGACGGGCCATTGTATTTCGTGAAAAAATGTTTCCCCCCTGACTGCTGGGACCCACCAGCTACATCTTCGCACACAAGGAAGTGTGTTCGGGCAAAAAAATGATTTGCCCCCCTGACTACTGGGACCCACCAGCTACATCTTCACGCACAAGGAACAGTTGGGACCCACCTGGTCGAAGCGTACATAGCGTTGTCATTCTGGTCGCGAACGTGTATGTACATACTAGTCGATGTATAGGCGCGCATGTGTCGTAGTAGAGGCGCGCACGTAGCATGTACACGTATGTACAGCGGCCAAGGTGCAAGAAAGAAAATACGGCCACGTATGTACATATGGGTGGGGTCTTGAATGTCTACTCGCGCATACGTACACCCAGGACTCGTGTACATGGCTGGGTCGGAACTGAGAAGCCGCATCCTCGTCGTGTTCATGGGGAGGCAATGGAATGCTCATGTTCATGGGGAGGCAACGGAATGCGTCCTGTTCATGGGGAGGCAACGAAATGCGTCGTGTTCATCGGGAGGCAACGGAATGCGTCGTGTTCATCGGGAGGCAATTAAACGTGTGGGAGCCAACCGGCTTGGACGGAACAGGCGATGGAAATGAGGACTGGTGTACCGCAGAATGGAGGAAACGACCTTGTGTTCGACCAACCACTTTCGAAATGGGATCCTGTTCATCGGGAGGGGTCTGGTGTATCGCAAAACGGAGGAAACGGACTTTTATTGCACCTCCTACGGTTGAAACGGGGTCCTGTTGATCGGGAGGGGTGTGGCGTACCGCAAAACGGGACTCCACAGGATACTATTCATCTACACCGTCGACCTCCTCAAAGCCTCCATGGGCTACTGTTCATCCACCGTCGACCTCCTCCAGCCTCCACCTGCGACTATTCATCCACGGGCTCCTATTCATCCAGCCTCCACCGCGTGCTACTCCACCGGCTACTGTTCAACCACCCCTCCACGGGCTACTGTTCATCCACCCATCCACCTTCTACTGTTCATCGAGCCCTCCACGGGGTCGTCCTATTCATCCAGCCCTCCACGGGGTCCTGTTCATCCAGCCCCAACTGGCTCGATCGATCGGGGTCTTGTTCATCCAGAGGCAACACCATGGGGTCCTGTTCATCCACCACACCCTCACTGTTCATCCAACCCCCCCCCCCCCCCGCAACACTCACTGTTCATCCAGAGGCAGCATCGATCGGCTTCAGTTAGCGGCAGTAGCGAAGGGGTCGGTCGATCAAGTTCAGTTAACAGCCATCGATCGATTTCTCGGGTTCAGTAACGCGTAGCCTGCAGTGCAATCGCTCGGGTTCAGTTAGAGCCCAACGCCTCACTCAGGTTCAATTAGAGCCAACGCCTCGCACACACGCACGTACATGTACGAGATAAACGCGCATCACTCGGCCCCCGACCACCCACCGTAACCGGGAACTCGCCGAAATTTTCCCTGCCCTCGCTTCTACCATGGTTTTTTCCGTCATGGACGGCCCAAAGAATGTAATGCAACTGCTCTCCGGCCCGCCTAGGACGAAAAGCCCATTTTCTGTCATGATTTTTATTTCATAGAAGTAGGAGCCCACCACATCTATGATGATACCAGGTTTTGTCACAATTATCTTAATAGAAGTGTCATAAGTATGACAGAAAAAAAATTTGTTCGGCCAAAAATGTCATGGGTGTGTCTTTTTTGTAGTGCAAGGGCAGGGAATCATCGTAGCAACTTCCAAAGGTGGAAGTGATAAGCATGGAGTGTCGAACCCACAAGGAGCTAAAGGCAAGATGAAAATTCTCTCAAGTCATATCTGCCACTTATACGACTCTATGTAGACCGAACGTTTGCTCTCAAGCAGAAACGAGAAATAAAACTACGTTGTGGGTATGAAGAGGATAACTTTGTATGATATCAAAGAGCTAAAATATAAAAGTAGGTGTTGTTATCATAAACTTAGAATATATTACTAAATATTATAAACAGCGAGTGTGGAGTAATGATGGGTCGGTGTGCGGAATTATCCTAGGCAATTATTAACAAGACTGCAAATCACTATTGCAATTTCATATGAGGGAGAGGCATAAACTAACATACATTCTCTTCTTGGATCATATGCACTTATGATTGTAAATCTAGAAAGAATCCGCAACTACTAAAGATCATTAAGGTAAAACCCAACCATATCATTAACATATCAATTCCCCTTTATTCCCATACACCGTGACCCACTTATCCGTGTTTATGCTTCTGTCACTCAAGCAACGCAGACAATAAGTAAACCATGGACATATTGCAACACCCTACAGCGGGAATCCCTCACGTTTGCATGACACGGAGGGCACAATAGGACAGCACCAAAATAAATCATACAACTCATACAAATCTAGATCATCAATCAACCCAAAGACAAAGGATAATTACTCAAAACATCATTGGATCATAATATGTGGCATAAAGCACCATGTTAAAGTAGGGATTACAGCAGGGTGCGGGAGAGTGGATAACGTAAAAGAGATGAGGATGGTGATGATGATGGTGATGTTGATGAAGAGGATCACCGCGGTGATAATTCCCCTCCCGATGGCATTCCGGCGCCACCGAGAGAGAGGAGGAGAAGTTCTCCCACTTGTGCTTCCTCCTCCATGGTCTCCCCCTAGATGGGGAGAGGTTCCTCCTCTGGTCCTTGGCCTTCATGGCAATGATGGCCCCTTCGAGATCCTTCCCCATGACCTCCGGTGATGATGGCCCCCTCCGACAGGGTGCCAGAGAGGGCCTAGATTGATTTCTCGTGGCTACAGAGGCTTGCGGCGGCGGAACTTCCGATCTAGGTTAATTTCTGGAGGTTTGGGTATTTATAGGAGAAGTTGGTATAAAGAACAAGTCAGGGGCCCCCGCGGGTAGTCCACGAGGAACAGGGGCTTGCCCAGGGGGTGGGCGTGCCCCCCATCCTCGTGGGGCCCATGGTACTCCCCTCAGGTAGATTTTTGTTCCAGTATTTTTTATATTTTCCAGAAAAGTTCTCTGTTGATTTTCAGCGACTTCCGGGAAATTTTGTTTCTGCACAAAAGCAACACCACAGTAGTTCTGCTGAAAACAGCATCAGTCCGTGTCAGGACCCCGATCCTAAGTCACACTGATCTAGCATGTAACACATCATATCACTTTGCGACCTCACGCACCGTATTCCCACGGGTGCCACCTTAGCTGGCCCATGACCGTTTGCGCCTTTTGGCTCACGTATATGATAGTGTCACTGGCATCCATATGACAGAGAACTCGGGCCGACATGACTAGTCATGAACCCAAAGTGGCACTAACTTACAGGGACAGGAATACATGACCCAGCAACGAACGTGTCTGTCATCAGCGAGTGAATTCGGGCTGTAGCAACTGGGCTAGTAGGACTCCGGGAATCTGGGATGTAGCGGGCTAACAGGACTCCGAAAGACACCGCGTGACATTTCCCCGAAGGGACAGACACAGGATCGAAGAAGGACACATGCCGGCCAGTCTAAGTGTTTCGGAGCAGTAGCAACTAGGCTAACAGGACTCCGGTAAACCGGGCTGTAGCAGACTACCATGGCTAGGTGGAATCACTAGACTACATTTTCCCATAAGAGAGGCTACCAAGGATAGACAACTAGGTTGTCGGATCCCACACACACAAAGCATTTCAATCATACACACAATATGCTTGATATGTGTAAATACAACTTGGCATCACAAAAAAACTCTATGGCTCAAAGTATTTTATTCAATAGGCTCCGAGGAGCGAGATATTACAAACATGGGTCTCATGACCCAACATTTAGAGCATACAAGTCAAAAGCACATGCGGAAGCTTAACATGTCTGAGTATAGACATCTACAAATGAAAAAGGCTGAGAAGCCTGACTATCTACCAGATCCTGCCGAGGGCATAAGATCGTGGCTGAGGTAACAAGCTAACCGTCGAAGTCCACGCGGAACTACTAGTGAGACTGAAGTCTCTCTGCAAAAACATAAATTAAGCAAACATGAGTACAAATGTACCCAGCAAGACTTACATCAGAACTAACTACATATACATCATTATCAACAAAGGGGATGGTGAGATTTAACTGCAGCAAGCCAGCTTTGACTCAGTGGCTATCCTGATCTACGACTGCATGTAACTCTTTTGAGGTGGCGCACACGAGTCCACATATTCACATATCAATACATCACTCTGAATCCGCTCCCGCCTCCCTACGAGAACGCCATCCATAGCACTCACGCTTATCTTGCGTATTTTAGAGTATCCACTTTCACTTGTCTATGAACTGTATAGGCAACCCATATTCCTTTACCGTGGACGCGGCTATTAAAATAGATGATGTTAACCCTGCATGGGTGTACTTCTTCACACACGCTCTTGCCACTTATCGCCATTTACACGACATGTACTCGGCAATCTTCAAGCGGAAGCCCAGCGAGGGTGTTGGCCACAACCTGACTAACCACACAAGTCTCTAGTCCAGGTTTATCGCCTATTCGGGTTCCATCCGCAAAGGAGATCCGGCTGGGGTTTCACTCAAGACCCCAAACAATGAGAGCAGGGTTCTTGAGGCACCAAACGGGCGTCCCGGTACACAGTGCCTCATGTCTCTACTGCATCATAGCCCACCCCTAGGGTTAGTGCTATGCACGGCACCCAACACATATCCTACAAACACTAGAAACTAGTTGCAACTCCTGGATAGAGACCAAGGCGATTAATAAGTCGAGAGGGGCACTTAAGCATTCCTATGCGTGGTAGTAACTGTTCATGGATCACAAACACAGAGCTCAGTTCCTGAGGACGGTTTCAATGAGACAACCCACCATGTACTCCTACATGGCCTCTCACCGCTACCTTTACCAAATCGTGTTCATACACTTAGCTCTCAATAGTATGACATGTTCACCACTTTCCAATTCATTCCCGATGAATCAGACGGGACTCAACTCTAAGCAGTAGCAGGCATGACAAACAAGCATGAATGAGTAGGCACATCAGGGCTCAAACAACTCCTACTCATGCTAGTGGGTTTCATCTATTTACTGTGGCAATGACAAGTCATGCAGAGGAAAAGGGGTTCAACTACTGTAGCATGTAACAGTTGAATCGTTGTTGTCCTAATGTAGTAAAAGAGA
The DNA here is from genome assembly GCF_018294505.1 of Triticum aestivum. Lineage (NCBI taxonomy): Eukaryota > Viridiplantae > Streptophyta > Magnoliopsida > Poales > Poaceae > Triticum > Triticum aestivum. Next base: position 732,510,408 of record NC_057798.1, on the reverse strand, counting down.
GCAGGAGCGAGAGATTGGGACTGTATCAGAATAAACAAGGGGTTTTTGCTTGCCTGGCACTTCTGAAGATAGTAATAGCTCTTCATCGGTGTCATCGATCTCATCGTCGGAACATCGTCTACTCAGAGGGGACAATTACCGGCAAACAAGGAAGAACACAATCAATGCAATGCTCAATATGATGCATGATTAGGACATGGCAAAATGAGTGTGTTTTGAGCTAATGCAACTAAAACCAGAAGGGTTTGGGTCATTTTGAACCAAAGGTGTCGTGGAATTGTCACGTCAGATGTCCTTAGTGCGAGGACTTAGTCGTGAGGCCAACGCATCTATGTGGTAGCTTGAAGGGGTTGGTCGGAATCGAGAGACGCGAGGCAATCAACACACAAGACAAGGATTTAGACAGCTTCGGGCCCCGGGAAACATCATCCGGTAATAACCCTACATGTTGTTTGTGGCTAGGTCTCATTATGATCATGAGGGAGTCGCCGGTAAGCCGGCTCTTTGTGTCTATCCCTAGAGATTGTTTCTTCTTGCTTGCCCCTCTTTGGGGAGCCCTACCCCTCTTTATATAAGTTAGAGGGGTTGGTTACATGTGGAGTCCTAGTAGGACCGGGATTAGCCTATCTTCAACTACAAGCCGGATACAAGTCCGGGTCTTGATTCCTTGTAAGGGAAATATTCCTCACACCTTTCTTCTTAAGTCGGCCCACCATGACATGAACCATCCTACTGGGCATTGGGCCTTGTCGTCTGTAACCCGCCATCGGGGCCATCCGTGAGTCGCCAGGCTCGTGAGTCGTCAGACCAGTGAGCCGCCAGACTCGTAAGTCGTCAAACCTCTGGCGGGTTACCAGTGAAACGCCAAGTCCCAGACGGGTCATCCATCCGGCCAGGTCATACCGCGGGGTATATCCCCGACATTAGCCCCCAGTTTAATTTGGATTTATCCTTATTAAATTGATCCTGCAAAATAACTCAAGAACAAATTTGACATGTTGTGCTCCGGGTTAAATACTCTTGTAAGCCGGTCACCTGAACATCTTTAAGTCCTTGTCATTATCTTGTTGATATAAATATGTCCATAACATCATAAAAAAATCTTCTTTAACATACATGCTTCAACTTTGTCAATGAAAAAAATCCAGATACTTCTTTTGAAAAATCTGGGTTAACAGGCCAGCTTCAGAATCAATTTGCTGACATTGATCTTCTTGTAGAGAAATATTGTAAGAAATAATCCACTTAAGTCAGCTTCCAAAACGTCGGCTTAAAAATATTAGTCTTGAAATACTCATCTGACTTTCAACCAGCTTAAAGATGTAGATCTTGCCGATTTATGATTGCCAAAATTGTCGGGTTATAAACAAATGATACCGGGTCATATAATTGTTGCTGATGCCGGGTTAATCTTATGATGACGCCGGGTGTTAAACTTTGCAGATTTCTTCGATAATAATATAATACCTGATTTACTCAAAACTGATGATTTGAAGTTATTCCTCCCTTATATGCATATCACCTGTAGCCCCCAAGTGCCGGGTTGTCATGCTTGCAGCAACCTGGGACTTGTAATTGCCTTATGCTCATAAAACTTCAACCAGTGTAGCCCCCCAGGGCCGGGTCATTATGCAATAAGGAGCAGGGACTTTGTAAATATTATCATGTAAACTAGAGAAGCAACGTGTAGCCCCCAAGGGCCGGCTCAGTAAGATATTACTGAGCTGGGACTTTGTATATAATTCATTGATAATAACATCATATGATGTAATCTCCACCATGGGGCTTGAACCCACGTCCACAAGGTTAAGAGTTGTGTGCTTTACCAACTGAGCAATGGATCCTTCAATATAATGGATTAAGACTTGTGTACCTTGAACTGTTGACAAGAGCAATTGGTAGCCCCCAAGGGCCGGCTCATTACGATGTGATGAGTCGGTTCTTCAATGAGGTGAGCAAAAAATGACTTTGCATTAGCCCCCAAGTGTCATGGTGCATGCTTGCAGTGACATGAGACTTGCATATTTGATGTAACCTCAATTTTAATAATGTAGCCCCCAAGTGTCGGGTTGTCATGCTTGCAGCGACATGAGACTTGCATATTTGATGTAACCTCAATTTGAATAATATAGCCCCCAAGTGCCGGGTCGTAAGCCTGCAGCGACTCGGGACTATTCCTTCCATTGTAGAATAAACCATATCCATTAATAAAATAATAACCATTGCGCCAAAGCGACTTTGAATACCTCGTCTGTTGATAAGTAAATCTGGAGTTTAAATACCCGGCGGCTCTTGGCCGCTGGCGATTTAATACGCCTCCATTGTAAGCCGGAATTTTTATAACCCGGAGGCTTATAGCCTTTGAGAAAAATCCAGAATGGACAATCATTTTGAAGCATCAACTTTGGTAATGAGCTTGAACTTAATCATTTATATGTCATATTTCTGCAAATCCTGCAAAGAGTTTAAACAACATATGCCCTGGCGACTTAGCGTCAAAGCCAGGGTGGGTCATAATATCTCACATATAACCATTGTGATATTTAATTTGTACAGCTGGTTCACATGACATGTGCAGTAAGGGTCATAACCCAATCCTTAGAAGCCAATGCTTCCACATAGATGATGATTGTCATGAGCAGGAAGCCCCCGAGTGACCATAATAAGATAAGTTGTAAGGCAGGATACCTATGTTTGAACCGTGCATCATGGAAGCAAGTTCTTTTTGGCAACCTTTAATTTTTCTTAGAACTCGAACTTGTGAGAGATTAGTTCTTTTTGAACCGGAACTTTAAACCAGATTTGAAAGCTTCAAAAATTTGTGAGGGACAAATTTACCTTGAGCCGGATTTTGAACTAGATTTGAGAGCTTCAAAAATTTGTGAGGGACAAATTTACCCTGGGCCAGATTTTGAACCGGATTTGAGAGCTTCAGTGCTTTGTGAGAGAAAGATGTCTCTTGAACCGGATTTTAAACCAGAGTCCTTACTTTGAGCCGGAAATCTCCTGATGGCTTTTAAATTTTCATCGATCTAGCAGTAATCTTCGGGGCCCGGGTTATTTTTCCCTTCGATGACCCGGAGTTCTTGAATTTATTTAAATCGGCTAGGTTTGCTGAGTCATACCATTGTAGCCCCCGAGTCTCAAGGCGACTCGAGGAGTTGGCTTGAGATTCTCCATTTTTGACCATAGCAGGAGGTGTATATCATTGGCAGTGATAGCGCGATGTGAACCTACAGAAGGTTGAGGTGAATGCGGCGGGTTATAAATGATCCCGTATGAGCCGTGTCAGCAACTCGGCTAATGGCTCCGTCCAACTGGCTGTTTGAAGTTAACCAAACTATAGTGGCGGCGACTTGTGTGCCTGCCCATTGAACCATCCAGTGCAGATGGCGGCTGATAATATATGATAATTTGCCTCCAATTTTTTGGAAGAAAAACCCGGCTTCCCAAGCAGTGACTTGCTCATACTCAATAAATAGCTCATGCAGACGGGTGTGACCCGTTGTGTTGATGTAGACCAGGCCGCGAGAGACGGACGGTAAAGATGACCACAATATTAGAGGTAGCTCGGAAAGATGAGTCGACCGCGGCATTGTAAGCCGGCGCGGACGAACGAGTTAATTCGCAGGGACGGTCCCGGTGAGTTGAAGTAGTCCGGGCTGCAAGGGCGGCTTGCACATATATTCATCGAGCTTGATGGCATGGTAAGATACTAGCGCCTTATAATGGTGGCGCGAGTTATTCATTAATGACACAACCATAACTTCTGTGGTGAATAATTATCATGTATAAACAATATTGCAGACCAAGGCAAAGATAAACTGCTCTCTGACAAAATAATATGTGCTAATAAAATATATTTTAGATGGATATCACCTGATTGTGTTTAGGCCGAAAATAATCCGCCATGAAGTTGATGATCACCGGATGAAGCTGAAACCAATCACAGGTGAACCGACCGCAGTGTGGTAATCCGGTATGGACAGGTGAGTCGGCCGTGACATTTGTAAGCCGGTGCGGACGGAGAGAATCGGCCGCTGTTTTGTAAGCCGGTGCGGACGAGAGAGTCGGCCCTATGTTGATGCAGACCGGACTGTGGGGATGGCGGCTTGCACGTGTCCATTGAGCAGCGTGACACAGTCGAACGCTAGTGCAAACTCATACTAGCGCGCTCCGTAACTGTGACACAATACCATCTTTTGTAATGGATAAGTATCCTGCATGTCAAAATAAATCAAAGCAATTGTTCTTTTGACAAAAATAATGTGTGCTAATACAAAACAGACGTTGAATGGGTATCACCTGATGCTTGTGAACAAGAGAGGATCTCGTAGTGTCTCCATAAAAAGTGAGCCTTTGTTCTGTTTACCCGGACAAAAGATGACCCGTGTGTACGTCTATCCGAATGTCCCTTGAATGCATCAAAACAAGCTTATATCCAGCAGCTCGAGTCCAAAGAACAGGTTGATCTACATCGGTAAGAACTCCATAACGCCGGGGCTCCGTTCGGCTCTGCGACACTGGGGCAGCAGGAGGCGTTTGTCAGCACGAGGGACGGCAGCGGAGCAAGTGAGTCGGGCGGATGTAGGAGTTACACCGGCGGCTCATAGCAGGAGCAAGGCCGCGGGAACAGCAGCTCGCTGCAGCGCCAGTGGTTTTTTGGAAGCGTGATCTTGCGATAGCTAAGGCGCGAATCAACGACAATGGAGGCGCAGCAGGTCAATAGAGCAGATCCAAGGCGAGGCGGTTCTCCCGTAGCGGAACACATTGATGGACGAGGCCCTGGTCAAGCTTAGAAGAGCCCGGACACACCGACGCAGTGACCGCCGGCGGGGCGGAGCTCGCGGGCAAGCGTCGGAGCAGAGCAGACCCGACAGGGTAGTTCAGATGAGCCCATAGGATGCCAGTGAGGGCGTCTCGGACTTGGGCGTGAGCCGGGCGGATGTTCGGACGGCCGCAGCAGTGGAGGCTGGCCGCGGCGACTTTCGGCGGCACTGCAGCAGAGGTGGTACGATAAAGTTGCGGCCACGCAGCATGATGGCAACTGACAGTTCCGCCAAAACGGCGACTCGGCGGTGAGGGAGCAGACTGAAGAGGAGATTCTCCACGGCTTAGAGACCTGCGAAAGACGGTGACCGATAGAGGTGGCTCGGCCACCGGGGCGCACTGGCGGAGACCGGCGACTCGATCCGAGTTTCGGCGCAGGGGCGACTCAGAAGCGAGACCACAGCAGTGGAGACCGGCTCCAACTCCCCTCCAAGTCCTTGTCCTGTTCGTCCTTGGTTTGACCATCCACGTCGTCTCTTTTCATGGATTAGTAGTACTAGCACTGTTTTGGGAACGAACTAGTGCATCTTCCCGTGGACTTTTCCATTGACGTTTTCAAACTCCACACAACCTCTGCTAATGGATCTTCAGGGTGGATTTAATATTTGAACAGAAAATAAATCTTTTATTTATTCCTCCTGGCACGTTGAAATTGATGAGGACAACCAGGGGAGGCCAGCACCGCGCGCATCCATCGAGCGGCGACTTGTAATCGACCACCTAGGCTGCCTTCGACCTGCGTTAATATGAGCCAGTCATAGGGACAGCGGGTTGTGCGTTCGTCCCCGGGTCTTCCGTTGCAGACGATGGAACTTATCAGTCAATTGATTCTTGTATATGACCTTATGAGCCGGAGTACTAGTAGTACTCGCTGATTGCTGTGAATTTTCCCATACGTACAGTGGTACTTGCCATTGATTTGCAGGCCCCGATCTCCACGCCTCGGAGTAGTAGCGGTGGATTTGGATTTGATCTTTGGTCAACAACAGCCGATGTAGACGTCAAAGGCAGCCGCAATCGGACTCGACCGTAGAAATTAAGGCGGCGGTTTCAACAGAATATTGCAATATAGTATGTTTGATCCGACGGAAACTCTTGTCGGTCTCGACCACAATGAACTCTACGTGACCTGTGTTGTCGCCCGAGCTTTTTCCAATTTTTGAGCGACGAACTTCAGAGTTGATGTAGATCCTCCGTACCGTCTTTTCGTCATCTGGTTGTTTGCAAGATTCTTGATCTTGAGAGAGATCCCTCCAAGAACTCAACACCACCGTGCGCTAGCCCCACGGTGGGCGCTAACTGTCGTGGAATTGTCACGTCAGATGTCCTTAGTGCGAGGACTTAGTCGTGAGGCCAACGCATCTATGCGGTAGCTTGAAGGGGTTGGTCGGAATCGAGAGACGCGAGGCAATCAACACACAAGAGAAGGATTTAGACAGCTTCGGCCCCCGGGAAACATCATCCGGTAATAACCCTACATGCTGTTTGTGGCTAGGTCTCATTATGATCATGAGGGAGTCGCCGGTAAGCCGGCTCTTTGTGTCTATCCCTAGAGATTGTTTCTTCTTGCTTGCCCCTCTTTGGGGAGCCCTGCCCCTCTTTATATAAGTTAGAGGGGCGGGTTCCATGTGGAGTCCTACCATGACATGAACCGTCCTTCTGGGCATTGGGCCTTGTCGTCTGTAACCCGCCATCGGGGCCATCTGTGAGTCGCTAGGCTCGTGAGTCATCAGACCAGTGAGCCGCCAGACTCGTAAGTCGTCAAACCTCCGACGGGTTACCAGTGAAACGCCAAGTCCCAGCCGGGTCATCCATCCGGTCGGGTCATACCGCGGGGTATATCCCCGACAAAAGGTTCAACCCCAAACTCATCTTATGAATTTAAATGGTGTTTTATCATGTTCTAATATAAATAGCATGGTTAAGTTACTTTAACATGCATGAAACCAGTACAGGTGGATAGATTTATTTTTCTTATCATTTTTCATATATAAATCTTTGCATTTGGAGTTACATATTAATTTCTATGATTTTTTGAAGTTTATAAAAATTTCTAGAATTTTCTGAATAAGTTTAAATCCAGAAATTTCTTTACTACATCAGCACTACATCACTGTGACGTCAGCGGGTCAACGGGGTGGTCCAGGTCAACTGACCAGTGGGCCCCCTGTCTCAGTAACTAAACTAAACTAACTAGGTTTAGTTAACACTAATCTAGGTTAGCTAGAAGGGCGTCCCCACCTGTCAGTGACTCGGGAGGGGGAGTCAAACTGGGTCAACCGAGGGTGACCCGCCGGCGTCCACAGACGCGGCGGAGGGGCTCGGGATCGCTTCCCCGGCGCCCAAACGAGCAGCAAAGAGCGCCCACGGGGAGCTGGAGCACACCCACGCCCAACGCAACAGGGGACATCAGCAGGGGCGGTCGGGGACGGCAGCCATGAGCTCGGCAGCAGCAGCCAGCGTCTAGGCATGCATGGGAACGCGGCTGTGGTGGCCTAGGCGATGCGTGCACGGGACCTAACACTACAAAAAAAAAGACACATCCGTGACATTTTGGGCCGAACGAATTTTTTTCCTGTCATACATATGACACTTCTATGACGATAATTGTGACAAAACCCGGTATCATCATAGATGTGGTGGGCTCCTACTTCTATGACAAAAAATCATGACAGAAAATGGGATTTTCGTCCTGCGCGGGCCGGATACGCAGCTGCATGACATTCTTTGGGCCGTCCATGACGGAAAAACCGTGTTAGAAGCGAGGGAGAGGAAAATTTCGGCGAGTTCCCGGTTACGGTGGGTGGTTGGGGGCTAAGCGATGCACGTTTCTCTCGTACACGTATGCGCGCGTGTGCGAGGCGTTGGCTCTAACTGAACCCGAGCGAGGCGTTGGGCTCTAACTAAACCCGAGCGATTGCACCGCAGGCTACGCGTTACTGAACCCGAGAGATCGGTCGATGGCTCTTAACTGAACCCGATTGAGCGATTCCTTTGCTACTGCTACTAACTAAAGCCGATCGATGCTGCCTCTCTGGATGAATAGTGAGTGTTACGGGGGGGGGGGGGGGTTGGATGAATAGTGAGTGGTGGGAGTGGATGAACAGGACCCGTGGCATTGCCTCTGGATGAACAGGACCCCGATCGATCGAGCCGGTTGGGGCTGGATGAACAAGACCCCATGCATGGCTGGATGAACAGGATGACCCCGTGGAGGGCTGGATGAACAGTGGATGGTGGTGGGGTGGATGAACAGTAGCCCATGGAGGGGTGGTTGAACAGGAGCCCGTGGAGAGGGATGGTTGAACAGTAGCCGGTGGAGTAGCGCGTGGTGGAGGCTGGATGAACAGGAGCCCGTGGAGGCTGGAGGAGGTCGACGGTGGATGAACAGTAGCCCGTGGAGGCTGGAGGAGGTCGATGGTGGAGATGAACAATATCCCGTGGAGTCCTGTTTTGCGATACGCCACACCCCTCCCAATGAACAGGACCCCCGTTTCGACCATAGCGCTCCAACACAAGTCCGTTTCGTCCGTTTTGCGGTACGCCTCACCCCTCCCGATCATCAGGACCCCTGTTTCGACTGTAGGAAGTCCTTTCCTCCGTTTTGCGGTATGCCACACCACTCCCGATGAACAGGATCCTGTTTCGAACGTGGCCGGTCAAACACAAGGCCATTTCCTCTGTTCTGCTGTACGCCAGGCCTCGTTTCCATCGCCTGTTCCATCCAAGTCCTCTCGATGAACCCGACAACGCACTCCGTTCCAACCCAGCTGGTTGGCTCCTCATGAACATGACGACGATGTTGTTTCTCCGTTCCGACCCAGCCATGTACACGAGCCCTGGTCGTACGTATGCGCGAGTAGGCGTTCGAGACCCCGTCCGTATGTACGTATGTGGCCGTATTTTCTTTCTTGCACCCTGGCCGTTGTACGTACGTGTACATGCTACGTGCGCGCCTCTACTACGACACGTGCGCGCCTCTACTACGACATGTGCGCGCCTCTACATCCACTAGTATGTACGTACACGTTCGCGACCAAAATGACAATGGTACGTACGCTTCTACCAGGTGGGTCCCGACTGTCAGGCACTTCCTTGCGTGTGAAGATGTAGCTGGTAGGTCCCAGCAGTCAAGGGGCAAATTGTTTTTTTTTTGGACGCACTTCCTTGCGTGCGAAGATGTAGCTGGTGGGTCCCAGCAGTCAGGGGGGCAAATCATTTTTTTTTTGCCCGGATGCACTTCCTTGCGTGCGAAGATGTAGCTGGTGGGTCCCAGCAGTCAGGGGGGAAATGTTTTTTTGCGAAATATGGTGGCCTGTCTGGTGGGTCCCTGCTGTTAGGTGGAGGAATAATTATTTTGCGTGTAATAAGGAGCCACTTCCTTGCTGCGGCCGTGGACCCAGCTGTCAGCCTCTCCACGTACAGTCCACTTCAGATGCATGTCGGTCGTTGACCACGTTGACTAGGCCACGCCGAGAGCACCAGGGCGGTGGACGACGGCAAGGCCTAGGAAGGGAACGAGACGGAGGCAGGGAAGACTTGGCAGTTATTTCCCACGCGGAGGGGAGTACGACTGTACGAGGGTTTACTGGTTCGTCTGTCGTCGCCGGAGAATAACAGCAGGTGTGGGTGAGTAGAGGGATGGCTAGGCCAGCAACGGGAGTACGGTGGGCCAGTGAGGCCTGCGCGGCAGCACAGCCGGCCGCGGGGAGGAGGGAGCAGGCAGTCCCGCCGACCCTTGTTTGAGCGGCTGGAGCAGGAAGAGCAAAGATTGAAGAAGCACGACGGCTGTTGGATGGAAATCCAACATTCACTGCTTGTGCATCAACGTTTTTTTAGGAAAGCCTCAAATCTGTGGAAAACAGCATACAACCCATCTGCCATTATTTCTAATAATTTACAACCAATTTGCTAATTCTTAAGGTTTTTTTTGGAGTCCATATTCTTTTTGTTAGCATCACAGCCTATATTGTGGCCATGGTTAAAAAATTATACGAAAGTTTGCATATTTCGGTGCAGTCTGAACTGTTTTTAATCCCGAAATTTTGAGTCACATTCAAACTGATTTTAAAAATAAATGTATATCAATATAAAATCCCACAAAGTGTCCACGCATAAAAATCAATGCAATTTAAAATCTTGAAATGAAAAAAAGAAATTTGAAACTAATTGTCGGTTTGATGTGTTTTAAAAATGTACATCCCATTTCTCATTACTGATAGGCCATTTTCTCGGCAAGCCGAATGAAGCTCTCCTCGTCTTGAAAGATTTGCAGCCCAACACGCCTGACAAAGCGACTTACTTGGCAAATCACAAAAAAACTAGGATGTGGCCGTGGACCCAGCTGTCAGCTTCTCCATGTATAGTACTCTTCCGATGGAAGTCGGTTGTTGGCCATATTGACCACGCCGTGCCGAGAGCAGCAAGGCGGTGGACAAAGGCGAGGCCTAGGAAGGGGAAGACGCGGAGCCGGGGAAGACACGGCAGTGGATGCCCACGCGGAGAGGAGTACGAGGGTTCATTGGTTCGGCTGCGGCATGAGGCTACCGTCGCCGCAGAATAACAGGGGGTGTGGGTGAGTAGAGGGATGCCCTGGGCCAATGGTGGGAGTAGTAGGGGCGGTGAGGCCTCCGCGGCATCACAGCCGGCCACGAGAGGCAGGAGCACGCGGCACGACCGGCGCTGCTTTGGGCGGCTGGAGCAAGAAGACCAGAGGTTGAAGAAGCACTACGGCCGTTGGATGGACATCGTACGGTCACTGCAGCTATAATCATTTATATTGACTAAGTTGACAAAGCCCTTGGTATGCGTCAACTTAGTAGGCCCACAACTCAGATTTGGCAGAGAACATATAGCCCATTTGCGATTTGTAAGAATATACAAACCATTTTTTAATTCTAATGGAATTTACTATAGCCCATTATAGTTTGTTAAAACTACATCCCAACTTCTAGCTAGGACAACGATTAATAATTTCAAACAACCGCTCAAAACAGAATTAAAAAAATTCCCACATTTTGATGGGATCCGAAATATTTTTATCCGAAATTTCTAGTCAGGTTAAATATAATTTCAAACTAAAGTGGTATGACGTTAAAATCCAACGAAATATTGCGCGCGCAACAAGTAATGAAATTAAAATTTTCAAATTCCAAAAATAATATATTTTTTAAACTAATTACGTGTTTGGTGCCTAGTTACTGCCCAGTTATTATAATTACATCCCATTTATTATTTCTTAAAGTCCATTTTCTTGTTAAGCCGAATGCATACCTCCTAGGAAAGTTTGCAGCCCAACGGGGCGGAGAATAACAAGTTGACCCGGATATAGTGTACAACTATCGGCCCAGTTGCATTGCTGATGTTGAAAAAAAAGGCCTGTATAGTACAATACTACCTAACATGGTTACTCAGCCCACATTCAGCGACGCCAGAAAGGCCCAAACAAGGCTTCTCTACATCTTTTTGAAGTCACTGAGCTCAATTAATAACTTAAGAAAAAAGTTAGATTACAGTGGAACCTAATTAAAAGATGTCACAAGCAAATAAATAATTCAACGGGTCCCACTTGTGTGTGTGCGCGTGTGTGTGCGTGTGTGTGTGTGTGTGAGAGAGAGAGAGAGAGAGACCCATTGGTCAATGCTCGTAAATACATCTTTCAGCCATATGCATTGATGATGCTCAGTAAAAACTTACATAGTTGACACAATCATATAGAACATCATAGCACACTGAACTTGCATATAAAAATTTCACGCAGGCGGCACAATCAGGATGGAAGCAGTGGATCGCTACGGGAAGGGCTATGTTGAAACTAACGAAGTCGTACATAACGGTTCATCATCTTTATCAATGACGGGGAAATATCTTGAATGTTGTGCAAAGAAAACAGACAGACAACACAATAAGTTCTGCAAGCACATTAAGTTGACGTACAACCCTTTCTAAAAAAGTTTAGGTACAAAATTAGAAGATGTCAGAATCAAATGTACTGGCATATCAGTGCTTCACACCCATAGCTCGGATTTAACTAGTATCTGACAAGATTCAGTTGTTACCTCAAATTAGAGCACATCCAGGCAGCCAGCCCTGCCTCTTCTCCCAAAGAAGCAGTGGCATCCACCACACAATGGAGTAGGCCCTGTGCCATCCATCGTTCCGAGCAACACGGGGAAATTCTGACGTTGACTCCTGTAATGGACGTCGTCGACGGACCCTAGCACCAGCGGCGGCGGCAGGACTTCGATTGATGGATTGACCACTTCTTCGACATGCACGAACACTCGATACAGGTACATCCCTAATGTGGTCCGCGGCGGCCTTGGTGGCGACGAATAGTATAACCCCGGTTCCTGCACCGGTTTCTCAACACTAATCACCTTCGGTATGGTGGACGGCTTCTTCATCCATGCCATAACCATCAGAGCCCAGCTGTCTGGAGGAACAAACAGACTTACGAGCTCACCTCCAAGGTCGTTGATAAGCTCGTTCATGGACTCGCTGTTCCAAGCACGTCGAGGCATGCCGTGGAAGGTAAGCTTTGTTAAAAACTCAAGCTTAGATGGCACCGAGCCCCATCCTGGGTGCCACCGATCAAAGCTCACCAGCGCGCCATCGCAGAACAAATGCCGGGAAGATTCGAACACACGACTGCAGTCGAAAGTTGTCCGGAACCTGACAAAGAAATCAGCCGGTGGCGGACAGACTTCGACGAGCAAGTCACTTATTTGGATGCCGTGCGCAATGCCAAGAGCTTTGACAAGGTCGTCCGGCGAGACGGGAGGCCGGTCACCGTTGATGGTTACCATCAGCACTTTGCCGGCAAACTGGTCGTCAAGGGCCGCCATGACACTGTTGAGCGACAGCACGCAGCGACCGAACGCAGGACAGATCTCAGGATCTCCGTCTCGGAGATCCACGTTGACTAGCGACATGATAGTGCACTTGAGTACAGGGAGTACAGGAGGGGGATTTGGGGGAACTGGAGTAGGAATCGAGATTCCAGAGGTGGGGGAGGGGCGGGAGACTAGGGATGAAAAGGTAGCATGAATTTCGAGCACGCGCCTATATGCTCTCGGCGCGCAAGCGCTCGAAAACACCGGTGGCGCCCACATGTCGGCCTAAGAGTCCTTATTCTTTCTTTTTTGGAGAGCCCGACCTTTTTTTTCAGGATCTTTTGAGAGCCCGGCCTGAGAGTCATAATTGACCTGTTTGGCATTGCATTACTACTCGGCCCATATTCAACGACACCTCACTGGCCAAAACAAGTGTACGTCATCGAAAAGACACTAAGCTCAAATTATATAACTTGAAAAAAGGAGATATACTCTGAACACTGGAGAATGGTGATGCCCTCATTTAGCCCACCAATAGTTCGAGACAATAAACAGTTCGAAACAAGGATATATACAACATACAAACACTAACTAGTGACTACTACTGACATAAACAGCAAGACATTATAGTTCATAAGTCTTGCTACACCACCAAAACGCACCCATCTGCAGCGCTCAGACTCTCGTGATCCAGACGAGAATGACATTCTAAATAGAAGAAACTATTACATAGTAAGAGTGACATAGACGAGGATGACCAAATGACAAGGAATATGTATAACAAAAGAAAGAACTACCCATCCAGAACCAGCAGCAAAGACAACAAAGTCATTCGAAGAGATGATTCAACATCATCATAATTTGCAGCCCTGCTTCAGCGACCACTGATCCAGAGACACCAGTACTCCACCCTTTCGATGCAACAGCTCAATTACCTATCAACCTGAAGGCTTGAACCACATCACTGTCTGTCATAATTGAGACATCCAAGGATCAAAGTTAATCCGGATGCCTTTGTCATTCTCACCTTCTTTTGGCTGCAGGATGTATAGTTGACAATCAGGGGAGTTTGCTCCCGAACTCCCAGGGCTCCCCGTGTAGACACAATTTTCCATAGCAAACAGAGCCTCTCTGCCATCAAGGTCCTTGCCAACAGTGATCTCCTGGTTAATCGGATAATTGAGTCCTAGAAACAGAGAGTGTGAACCAAGGATGTTTACCCGCCTCCAACTAAAAAATCCTAAAGGCCCCAACAAGCTGGTATCCTGCTCATAGACGTAACAGCCACTGTACGAATACTCACGTATTACATGGTGCTTGTATATAGTGGGTTTTTTGTAATATAACTTTTCCGGCTCATGTGTCCGAATGATCATCAGTCTTTTTCCATCGTCTGATCGAGCGAGGAACCAGTTGTGCTTCCATGTTTTTGGCAAAGGTGGTGTGATTTTTTTTTCGAGGGGCAAAGGTGGTGTGATTACAAAGGGCAGTAACTGTAGGGACACTACATCATATCAAAAAGGACATGCATTGTTAATGTAAGATCAACATTGTTTAGATTATGAGTATGATAATGGAAGAAACAGCATTGATATGTCCCTGTTGGAACTGGGAGGAAAATACAGGGAAATGTATATTGGGTTCGAAAATATAGAAGTGCCATGCATTGTTATACTCATGTTATCTCGCAATCAATTCTTCACAGGAAACTACCATGTCATGCATGTTATGTAATCTTGTTTTGTCCTCACAAACAAATTCTTCAAGGTAACTAATAGACCATGCATTGTTATATACTCGTGTTCTGTGGACAAAAAATTTGTGAGGATATTATTCTAGCCATTGATTGCTGAAGGGCAAATATAGGTATGTACACATGGTAAGCATTGCAGGATTTCACTACTTCCAAATATAGAGTTCTCCATATGCACATTTACTTCCCTAATGTATGGTTAGATGAAACCAACAGTGTGGTGCATGTTTCTACATCACGAAAATGAGGAAACTAACATGGCCATTGATACACACTCATATTTAGTAGTATATAGATTACTCTAAAATAAGGATAATATCCATATATTCCTAACCGTTTGATTATTCAGGGTACAAACTGGTTGTAATGACATGGTCACAATCGGATTAATTAACTCATTCCAAATATAGCTGATTTACGGCGTCTCTAATACATTTCCATAGTTCTACTCAAATTCTGCTCAAACAGGGATATGGCAATCATCACAAAAAGTTCAAACAGTGTCATGGCGTCATCATTAACATGAGGCGGAAACAACTTACACGCGCCGTCCCATCAATACATGGTGCCATCTGCTTTGTCGATCGCGTAGATGATGCCATTGTGTTCAATGGCATCACAGAAGTGTGTATCAGCTTTGACGACGATCCACTACGAGCTGGGTTCTCTCCAGCTAATGAAGGCACCGGTGTAAAGATAGGCGAGTCCGCGGTCGAACAAGGCAATTAGCTTGAAGTTTGTGTAATTCGCATGTCTTGTGGGCACTTGGCAGCTTACAATCTTCTGCAAAACAAGGTCCATCCAACTGACGTGGTAATCTAGATGACTTGGACCGCGATGGTAATACTCTATATAATCCAACGGAGGAAGGATAATCTCATGGGAGGTATGGAAAGTTCATGAGCACCGACTTTTTACCGTCTTCTCTGAAGGCAGCCATCCAGTGGGAGTTCATGCCGACCCAGTACATACCTGCCAAGAAGTTTCGGGTGATGGTGATCGGATCGATGTCGAGGGAAATGATGTACGGCGACCCACTACATACCTGCAAAGAAGTTTCGGCTAATGGAGATCGGATTGAAGTCGAGGGGCATCATGTACGTCTTGTATCAAGGTGAGCCAATCTCGCAAGACCAGATAGCAGCAAGCAGGGTGTCTTGAAAAGCTTAGGCTTCGCTTCGATGATGGCCGTGTGGATTTCCCTCGAGCATGCAGCCAGCCGCAGGGGGCTCAACATATCCATACACGAACAATAGAGTTCGAGGATGTCACTAGGGAGATTGCTCCAATCGCAGCTCATATGGATGCTGCGCGGTTCGCGTTTGGCCATGGTGGAGTTTGGAAAGTGGGGGTTTTGGGGGGCTTGATTTACGGGGGAGAAGGCTGTCGATGCTGGAGCGGCTAGCGAGGGAATAATGGTACTGGGGGAGGCGAGTGAGGTGACGGTACACGGGGGCACACTGAGATGGAGACGGAGACGGAGAAGGAGATGGAGATGGAGTGGTTCTATGGGAGCGGAGAGGGAGACGAGGCGAGGCGCCAATGTGTTGTACAGTAGCGGTTTCAGACTGCACAGTGCATAGGGTGAGGCTGACTTTGGTAACCCGAATACGTCGCCTAGACTAGTGTCAGGCACAGGGTGTTGTCACTTTACTGGGAGGACCGGATGAATAGTATTTTGTCCATCAAGTGTACCACAGTTGTACTACTACTACTACTAGTAGGAACATGAGTACTCCAGTATTGTATAGCGGAAATAGGTCTCCCGTGCTAGCATGCTTGTTCACTTCATTGTTCAGGTATCATCCATATTGCGAGCAGAACCAAATTGTCGTGCATGCCCAATCAACACCCTGTCGCAATGCATGCAGTGGTTGTTCTGGTGCATCCAGGACGGCATGCAGATTGTTCCACACTTGAGAAGAGGGAAAATGGAAAGGTAGAATGTGGCAGCAGAGGAAGAGAACACTGGCTAACGAGGCTGGGAGGGGATCGAGCAGGAAGTTAATGCTCCACGCCTAAAGGTTTTGGGAAACCTGATTTTCATAAGGTGACTTATACTCACCTAAACGGAGGGAGTATTCGTTAACCAGAGAATGTTGTGTCTCCCACTCACGCGCTCAAAAAAAAGCTATGACACATTTGTTTATCTGTTTGTATAGGTCCCACCTATCAGGAAGGATGGGCACATACACGAACATGTACGACTCATCAGTCTACCCGCATAGCCTTTTTGTTTAGTCTACCTAGCCGTCTAATCAACTGCCTACACGCCACTTCTCCCATTTACTTCTCCATCGGGAATCGATTCTCCTCGGCTTCTTCACCTCCCCTTCGTCTTCATTTCCATCCAACCCCCCCCCCACTATGTTCACATTGTTTTCACCTCTTTAAATAATCACCTACTACTTCAGTTAGACTATCCATCTAATCCTAATTTCCAAACCATAGCCCTCCGTTCCACTGGTTCCAAATGGCGAAAGAGATCGAGATGCAGGTTTTTAGCGTCGAACATGTCCTCATCGAAGGCTCGATGCGCATAGTTGCCACCATCACCATCCTCCCAAGGGTTGTTCGGAAGTGGATCAACAATGTATCCAACTCCCTTGAAAAGGTAGAGACGAGGGTCATCGGTCTCGACGTAGAGTACACGGATCGTGCCCCTGGGAAGATCCAGCGCGCCGTCGTCCTTCAGCTGTTCCGCGAAGATGATGTTTTGGTGTACCACATCATACACTCTCCCTCCATACCAGGTGAGCTTCACGATTTCTTGTCTCAGGAGGACATATACTTCTGTGGGGCAGCCATCGAAGGGGACAAACAGAAGCTGGAGCCGTAAAACCTTGATTTGAAAAGCATCCCTGACCTATAAACCAGAATCAAAATTCCTCTGGAATATTGTGATAAACAGACACCATCCCTATTCGACGTAGCAAAATTTGTGCTCGGTACAAATCTTCAAAAGGGTGACGAGACAGTGGCATTATGGTCGTCTCGATGGGAGAATTATCCCTTGACGTACGAGCGGATAAAATATGCTGCCCTCGATGTCCATGTGAGTTTCGAGATGGCTGCAAGGTCCAAAGAGCTTGCTGCGAAGCCGTCTCCCATGGAGAATGAGAACAAGAAGAAGAAGAAGAAGAAGAAGAAGAAGAAGAAGAAGAAGTAGACGAAGAAGAAAAGGATGCACCAGCAGGAGGGCATTATGGATGGATGAACTATTTCCTCTCTTGTAAGAAAATTATTCCCTCTCGGTGTATATTGATACAGATGGACTATTTCGATGGTGTGTATGTCTTTGGAACAGAGTAGTAGCGTGGGTCCGATTGACTATAAGGAACTATTTATCCGCATATATAGCTTTCTTTGCTACTCCTTCCAGTGATCGGTATGCAGTGCATGTGTCCGTAGACTTGACAGCTTGTCCATGGGAGTTCAACTATGGTGACCATCACGTTTCATCTCGCGATTCCCACGACGCCTCTTAAACCCATGGCACCACGCCCCCCGACGTGCGCCTCACGACTCTCGGCCGCACCGCCCCTCTGCCTTTGTGTGGATGACATGTGGGCCAGCTAAAATGCGGCGAGCATCAAGTTTCTACCACAGCCACATGCGATTCCCACGACGCCGCTCGAACCCATGACAACACATGTCCCCCGACCTGCGGCTCACCCCTCTTGGCCCCACTGCCCCTCTGCCTTCGGGAGCATTACATGTGGACTAGTCACCTATCGGGTCCACATGTTATTGACTCAAAGGCGTTGAAGCTCACTCCCGGCGGCCCTGAGAGGGAAATGTAACTCCTGCGCCAGGGCTTCTGGTGCTCCTGCAGAACGAACTCATGCCAAACTCGAGGTTCCATCGTACCAATTCATGCGGTGGCCCGTTGCATGGCTGATCCCAATGTTGGACAAAGGTTCTACGGGAACGGTGTCACCGTTGTAAATGTTGTGCAAATTGATGTTGGTACCCTCCCGTACATATGCAAGCCAATCTCCACTCGCACCGAGCCTAACCTGTGAAACAGTGGGCAGGGGGAGAATTTGGAAATGGACACGAAAGTACTCTTTAGACTGCATTTACTATGTGATCAAACTCATCTTACCTGCTCATCGGAGGAAATCTGAATGCCCCTCAACGTCGGCATCTCAAGGTGTGTTAACTTGCAACTACAACCACGCCGCGCTGGAGAGACCCCCAAGGAAACATCCTCGTGCATTCCACGGAACATCAAGATGCATTTGTATGAGTAGTTTATCTTGTGATAGAAAAGGATGAACGAGGGAAGGCCTCTAGAGATAGAGATGGACACTACTACTACGAATGTGCTGGCCCGTGCGTTGCAATGGATCCAAAGTAGTAGAATAATACTTGTTCACGTGCTTGAAATATAAACACTCTAGTTTTGATATACATGTGTCAGTAGACATGACAGCTTGTCCATGGAAGTTGAACCACGACGACCATCGCGTTTCTTGTTTGTACCACTGCCACACCCACACGCGATAACCACGACGCTGCTCCAACCCACGGCACGACGTCCCCGATGTGAACATGGATCATCTGACGTGGCTATCACTGCCTTGCCCTACCTTTCCTTCGCTGACAGGTGGGACCCATGCTTATGGGTCCCACATGTCACTGATAGAATGGCAGGCCTTGTGGTGCTCCCGCAGTACGAGCTCATGCCAAAACTGGAATTTGTTTCTTACTACTGCCAACTAGTACTAGTAAGGTACACGTGCATTACACGCATGAGATTCTGGTGGTTTGTGCATTATGCTTCTACATGTGGGGTTTTATGGAATCTAACATGTGGCAAAATCTGGTGGAATGTAAGGTTAGGCAAGTTTGATTAACTTAGGTGAGTGTTTGGTTCAAGCCACACCTTAGGCAAGCCATACTAAGGCCCCACATGACATACACACAAAAAATGTGGCAAGATTCCCTTAGGCTTGCCCACTTGTGGATCTCATTTTGAAGAACTAATAACTTTGCCTAAGCTTAGTTGTGGCAAAGTTAGTCATGAATTAAGTTCAACCATGGAGTCTTCTAGATTATACATGTGGCAGAATCTGGTGGATGATACCAACGGCCAGTAGTGCTTGGATTTGCCATCTTTGTACCGTCGGATTGGCTTCATCCAACGACCAACTTTGCATGTTTTTCACAAACTATATAGGGGGTATAGATATAGATGTGCCGGTCCGTTGCAATGGATCCAAAGTATACCTATTTAGTGGAGTGCACTCTAAACACATTATCTATTTATTTTTCTCTAACCTTTCGTAGGCATGCAACCAAGCCACATAAGCTTGATGGGTGCCCCCCACATCATATTATTCATATTACGTTGATTGAAAAAAAGATAAATCACCCAAAACAAGATCTTCCCGTGTTTTGTTCCTACGATGTTGTGCCGTGCACGTACCTACTAGTTGTATAGTGGTAGTACTAGTAATATAGTTAGGAGTACAAACTTGGTACTAGTTGGAGTAATACTAGTACGGAATGCTTTTAGTCTATCAACGAGCCCCATCTGATTCCAAATTTCTTGGCTTCCGTGCTACAGCTAGATCATCCCCTCGTTTCTGTTTTCCAACCCGGCGGTGGGCAGGGTGTCGGTTTGCTCAACGGCGGTCCCACATGAAAGTGAAAATGCTAGGCAACACGCCTTCCCTAAGCTATGTGTTGTGCCGGACGGGCCGTGGAGTACTACCGATTACCGGGCGTGTGGGGGTGCGACGCGAACGCGGCAGGCCTTTTCCTTTTACTAGCAATGTGCTCGTGCGTTGCGACGAATCCAAAGTAGTAGAATAGTAGTATTTGGTCATAAACATGAAAGAAATAACTATTGTTTTGATATACTCCTAATATATTACTCCCTCCGTACCTAAATATTTGTCTTTTTTGAGATTTCAAATGGACTATCACATACGGATTATATAGACATATTCTAGTGTTTCTAGCAAGATGCCTGCGTGTTGTACGAAGTTGATGGAAAAGGTAAGCACAACTTATAAATTGACGAATGGAGTACTAGTTACAGTGATGCATATAATTAAGCAAAGGGATCGCACATGTCGGTATTGACTGGAACGAGAATGCAAAAGCACAATAAGAATTAAGGCCACGATGATGCGATGGCAGTGGTGGTTATAGAAGGCAAGAAGAAACATGGATCCATGAACGTACGACCTACTCCTCCTCAACTTAGTGCGCCGGGCCACCGACCAGCGGCTAAGGAGCGGCGGCTTTTGTGGCGAGGTCGAGGTGCTTCTCAGCAAAGGCATCCAAGGCTTCCAGCCGGTTGAGGAAGGCCAACGTCGTAGCGTCCTCACTGGCCTTGTAGATACCTATGTACACTATTTGCTTGTACACGTGGATGTGTAGGTCGACGAATTCTTGCAGGGCGAGATGCCTCGCGGCGAGCGCAACCTCCAGGTGGACATTCTTCGTGGCATCGGCGGGCAGTCGCAGGGCCACCAGTGCTTGAAAGAGGTTCCGGCCATGGAGGCCGATTAGAGTGGCAGGCAATGAGGAGCCCGGGCGCGTGGGCTGGAGGAGTACGCGATGTCGTCCACGAGCTTCTTAAGGACGGTGAACTTGTTGCTGGTGGCAACGGTCATCTGGTCCAACTGAGAGTCGTAGTTGGTGTCGATGGCGGCCATCCACCAGCGGGTCTCCAACACCGTCTGGAGACGATCCTCGGTGCCATGCCGCAGGCCGGCGTCGTGGACCATCTGGCGCAGCCGCTGGCCGCTCACGCGCATCGCCGCCATGGGTCTGTAGTGAGCTCTTTTGCGCTTAGTGTAGGTGCCCTAGGAAAATGCTTAGGTGCGTACGATGTGGTAGATGCATTGGAATGGAGGGTCGCCTTTATATGAGGGCAATGAGGGCAAACTGCATTGCATTCACATCGTGCAGCCTCTTTTCCCGGACCTCCTCCCATTACTTCCCTCATGCATTAATTGAAGGAGGATGCATTGGTCGTTCAATATATCGGGAACCGCTACTCTCTCCCTAGTCTGCATTAAAGCCGTATCGGGAACAGCGCTGCCCGCTGTCAAATCAAATACTCCCTCCGTCTAGGTGAGTATTAAGTCACCTTACGAAAACCAAATAGTAAACACATAGGCGTGGTGCATTAACTCTCACGTTGTTTCTTATTTTTGACATAAATAGAGGAATCAACCAATAAGAGATGTGGGGCTTGTATGCTTTTAATGACTTGAGACTATCAAACATGACATGCAGTGGTTAGTTCGTTGCACAAGAACAAATACAACCCATGTCAGCACACACGCATCTTATAGCATCACATCCAATGGCTATAAAAGATGAATGAGACCAAATTATATCTCATCTAGATGAGTTCTAGCAAAACTGTATTAATAATACTTAGTACTCCTGCGCCATGTATCATATATTAGTATCATGTAGTACTTTATTTATTGCCATGTATGACACATAGTACTCAACTCTCTCTCTTTCTTCATTTAATTCTATGACACCTCATCAAAATTGCTAAGGCTAGTACTCCCTCCTTTCCGGTTTATAGGGTTTATCTCAAAATTTTAGTTTTTCCATTTTATAAGGCTCAATTTGGTTGTTTCCCATCACATGTTCAGATTCCAAGGTGCATTAAATCATTGCATTCAAGTATTGAGAGAAAATTGACCAAGGCATGTACTTTATGCATGCATGCATTGCAATTAATGCATTGATAAACATAATTTTTTGAGAAAAACAAGAGCATTAGTTAGGTGCTTTTGCAAACTACAAAAAGTATTCCACCACTCACCATCTACCTTGGTTGGTGAGATTTTTAAATTGAGCCTTATAAACCGGAAAGGAGGGAGTACCATTACAACCAGCCTTAGCAAATACTCCCTAAACATTAAGTTCTCTCGTTTTCCTCTCCACCTTGGTCACCTAGACGGAGGGAGTATACTGCGCGGGCTTTTCCTGCGTGGTAGGCGAGGCAATTCCGCCTAGTCGGTTCGACAGAGACGCTAGAAGATGAGGGAGTATGCTGCTGCAAACGTAGGGTTGTGTGATTTGACATCGAGTTACTGCTGGACAGGTGGGGCCTCGTGATTTGACTTGCCATTATCATTTTAACTACGGCGCTACGACCGGTGTGAGTCTCCCGATTCCTGACCACCTCCATACAGGCGCCTCTCCCAATGATCCACCATGTAGTAGAGGATGGCTCTTGCATGAGAGCCCACTTCTCCACTTTTTCCTTGCCTCTCTTTCCCCCACATATGCAAAAATTCCATGTAAAGCGCACTATTGTACTTACTTGCACCTACAGGTGCTAAGCTTGCCACATAGGCATAAAGTCTGATGTGGCAAGTTAATCAAGAAGTGAGAGACTAGTTTGATGACTCAAGGAAGAAACGGTGCTAAGCGCGTGTACCTAGGTGAAAAGACAACTTTGAGTCTATAACTAATTAAATGAAGCAAACTTAGCAACAAAAAACTAATAAGCACACCATTTCATTGGAAGAGGTCACTCCTTGGCAAATGCAATAAATACTAGTACTCCCTGTGTCCCATAATATAAGAACGTTTTTGGCACTACACTTGTGTCAAAAAATGTTCTTATATTATGGGACGGAGGTAGTACGAAGAAAGAGATAGAGACGAGTAAAAAAATACACTTATAGCCAACCTTATAGCTAACCTTGTTGTAGTATGAGTGACTAAGTGATGACTATGTATGACATGCCAACATCAGATAGCCTAAGGCACCATGTTAAATCTCCAAGGGCACGACCGCACGAGCGATGCAACGGTCGTGGTAGGCGCAGCCATGATACGGGCTGCTGGCAGCCCTTGGATCTGAGATCAAACGGTCGCATGCTAATTTGCTGAAAATTTGTAGAATAACCCTCAAGGATAAGATATTCACCCATAGGTCTAGAATCACGTCATGCAACCGTTCGATCTCAGATCCAAGGGCTCTCGGAAGCCTGTATCATGGGAGGATGGAAAGCCACTACCCTGCCATTTGCACGCTGGTAGTTCGCTCGTACTCGTCCCCGCACATCCTTTAATACTACGACGGTTCACTCCTAGTCGTCCCGTCCATTCACATTACGGCAGTTCCACTAATCCTAACCCTCCTCCCAAATCCATGGCGTCCCAAATCTCCACGATCGGCGGTGAGTACAAGGTTAGAACCATCACTTGCGATGGGTTCGACGTCATCTACACCCGTTCTTCCACGATGGTGAAAGGATGCCTTTCTCGCTTCAGACACATGTTCGAAGACTCAAATGATGAGTGGGTCGTTGGGATAGATGTTGAGTACACCACACTCCTGGGATGAGAGAAGGATCTAAAGGACGTAGAGAGGAAGAAGCCCGCCATGATCCAGGTTTGCATGCATGACTTATGCTTGGTCTACCACATATGCCATGCCGACGTTGAATGCCTGGATTTTAAGGACTTCCTCAAGAGCAACCTAGTCAAATTCGTTACTGTAGACTTTGGTAACAACAAAGTAGTCCTGGGTCGGATAGGCCTCGTTGGAGCAACACCTTCGACCTCCAGAAGAATCGGCTAGTGTCCTCTCGTTAGCCTTCAATGCTGACCCTGGCAGGAGCCATGGTTCATCTTTCATACGATAAACTGGAGAAACCTCCATACACGTTTCATCGTTATGCATGGCAGCGGAATGTAGTAGATATAGACCACATCCACTACGCTATAATGGATGGCTACCTTTGCTTCAATATCTACGAGGGTTGGATGAAGAGCAACAGCCAAGTGTGTGGTTCAAGCAAAGAAGTATCGACCAAGAGGAAGAGGGACAAGGATGAAGTCGAGGACGTGGACGAGGACTCCGAGTAAAGTGGCAGTGTTGTTGCTCATGGTGGTTCTAAACTTCTAATGCAGCATCTACCGGAATAGTTGCAAAGTTTAATTTCAGGTGTGCTTAATTTAATTTGAGGGGTGTGTTGTGCTGAGCCCCCAGCAAAAATATGTTATGTTTCTTCTCATTACTTTAACTCTTCAGTACGTACATACTAGTATTTCTTACATTTCATTTTTTAGTTGGTATAGTACTATCACTCGTTTCTTCACATTATATACGTAAAATATATATGGCCAACATCATATAGCCAGCAGTTTAGTTGTCAAAGAATTTCAGGGTGCTTAGTTTTGTAAAAGAATTCCAGGGTGCTTAGTTTTATTTGAGGGGTGTGTTGTGCACTTATGCTGGACACCATTATTTTGACAAGCCTTTTTAATAGTACTATATGCATAATTTGGCGACGAGCGCTCTCTATATGTACCACCTTTTTTTCAAGTTTTGCTCCACTACTATTGTACAAAAGTGGAGTATATACATTTTTTAAAAGG
The DNA here is from genome assembly GCF_018294505.1 of Triticum aestivum. Classification (NCBI taxonomy): domain Eukaryota; kingdom Viridiplantae; phylum Streptophyta; class Magnoliopsida; order Poales; family Poaceae; genus Triticum; species Triticum aestivum. The sequence goes on along the minus strand of NC_057798.1, from coordinate 732,485,610 downwards.
CTAGAGGGAGCGGCAGTCTAGGTCGGTCGGTTTCACGAGAGGCGAGGGCCTTTGTGATTTGACGGCTCATTACTGCTGTCAAATTGAATAGTACTGCACCGCCCGCTGCATGCCCGACGCCTCCATTAAACCCCTCCGTTAAACCCGCATGCAAACCGAGAATCCTACTCCGGCCAGATGTCCATTCATGAGTGGGAATTAAATGCAACACCGGCCGAGCTCCTCCCGTCCACCCTCAGTTTAAACGAGGCTAGACGCTGGCCAAGCTCCTACTGTCCGCCCTCTATTTACACGAGGCCAGACAGACAGCGGGCAAGAATTGCACCCCTCCGCCGCTCCCCCATCTCCTCCTTCACCATTTTCTCCACACTTCCGATGGCTTCCGATGAGCCATTCTCCGGCATATTACCTGGCTGGGTGGCCCACCAAGCCCTCCGGATACGGGCGAGGCCGCTCAGTGCTTCACCAACCTCGCTTGGCCCGATGGAGCCCAGTTGCCGCCCCAAGCAGGTGCATGGTTCAGCAACTCGCCGCTCCAGTTCAGCTCGATGAAGAGTGGCGAGTTGCTCCACGCCGACACGGCGGCGAGCACGCCGGTACGGGCACCGTCGCTGCCGCGTCGTACCACGCCACCAGTGTCTGCAGTAGCCGCACCTCTCGTGCCTGCGGCAGCGCCATGCAGGCAGAGACAGAAGCTGGGTGCGTGGAGAGCGACGAGTCGATGGCCAACTTCTCCGTGTCCGCCACCATCATCGAGGAGAAGTAGAACACGGGAGGCCGCCTCCACTTGGGACCTATGAAAGCCACCGCCGAGGCAACGAGTGCGGATTCAGGTGGTTTCTTTGATTCTTCATCTCTTCCGAGGACCCTCGTCGACCCCGCAAGTGTCTGACGGACATGAAGAAGATAAAGGGATCTGCGGGCGGCCATTTAGAACTAAAATAAGTCTAGATACATCCATTTCTAGGACAAGTATTTCCGGACGGAGGGAGTATTAATTATACAAGAGAGCCGAATTGGCACCTCTTAGTTCATGTAAATGTAATGAAAGCCATCATGTTTATATGAAGATCTGGCTTTTTTATACGAAATCCTTCATGCTTATATGAAATCAGTCTGTGTTTGCAAGAATTTCATCTGGTTGGATAGAGTTGTAAAAATGTATGCCGCTGGGGTTTGATGTCGTCCTCCACAGAAGGAAGCGGAAGGAAATTTGCCGGCTGCCGTTGGAGATGCTCTTTATGCTGGTAATAACAGAGTGTCATCCAATGCATTTGAGTTAATTGCTTGTATGATTGTCCCTCTATAAAAATTTAATTGCATGTACAGTGTACACGTGAATTGTTGGGTGGCTACAGCTTCGTACAGAAAGTTAAAAAGAAACAAGTCCATCCTTAATCCTGTATTCTAAGTACTCTGTGGGTTCCATTGTCAGTACAGTAGCGAAAGAAGTATATATTAAATAAGTAGAGTAATATATAATATATAATATAAAAATCTAAAGTTAAAAGACAGAATTCGAACTCATGCCATCGCGTTGCGAGCATCCGGCGCTAACCAGCCCAGCACATTTTTGTTGTAGACCATGCTGGAGATATATCTCCATCACTGTCTACTCTTATATATACTCCATTCGTTCCTAAATATTTGTCTTTTTCATATTTCAAATGGACTACCACATATGGATGTGTATCTAGACATATTTTAGAGTGTAGATTCACTCATTTTGCTCCGTATGTCTTTTCAAGAAGGGGTCAGATTCGTCCTTGATTTATTTATGAGGTATCCAGATGGCACTGCACCGCCACGAAAAGAGGGTAACATCAAAATTATGGACTACTTTTTTGAGTATGTTGGTAAGGTCCGGTCATAGTCACTTGTTTAAATCTCTAAAATGACAAATACTTCCTCCATCCGGAAATACTTGTCATCAAAATGGATAAAAGGAAATGTATCTAGACGTATTTTAGTTTTAGATACATCTCTTTTTATCCATTTTGATGACAAGTATTTTCGGACGGAGGGAGTAGAAAATAGAGTTCGTGATGATGGTGTGTGTGCCATCCTGCAATATAGGCCGTCAGATTTATATCTAACGGATAGGAAAGAAACTATGGCAATTTTGCAAAAAAATACCCACACATCTCTCCACATTCGCAAATAAGGCCTTCCCTCGTTCAGCCTTTTCTCTCACAAGATAAACTACTCATACAAATGCATCTTGATGTTTTGTTCAACGCACGGGCAACTAGCTAATTTCTTTTAAAAAGTTGTTGCGATAATTGGGTTGAAGTGATATATTTTATGTCTGCCCCGAATGATTTCAGATTCACTAGTAGAAACAAAGAAAAGGTTGCCTTGTTAATTAACAGAAAACAGGGTTAAAACAATCACATGAGGCCGGTAAAAACAAGGCACGCTGGGTTCATCGTCATCGTCACTACAGCTGTGCACGCGCGAGAAGTCTACATATCGAGGGGGCTACCGAGCGAGGCACCGAGACACAATGTTTGAGAGAGAAACCAATTTGACAGATTATGATCAGATCGAGTTGTCACCCTTCTGTTGTCATTGTTGGGGGGGGGGCAGAGAAAGACGTATCGAGAGTGTGCGCGGTAGGCCCAGAGGCAGAACTAGTGTGTGTGTGTGTGTGTGTGTGTGTGTGTGTGTGTGTGTGTGTGTGTGTTTGAAAGAGGAGTAGATAGATTATTATCAAGATCCATGTGCCACCCTACTCCTTCGGTGCCAGGTATTGTGTGTGTGTATGTTTGAGAGAGAAGCCAGTCGATAGATTAGTATCAAGATCGAGGTGTCACCCTACTCCTTCGGTGTTGGGAAGTGTGGGTGTGGGGGGGGCAGTGACACTCACATATCTCTACTCTTATAAAAAAACAGAGTTGGTGATGATGGTGTTCCTGCCATCCTGCAATATAGGCCATCCGATTTATATCCGACGGATAGGAAGGAAACTATGACAATTTTGCAAAAAGATACCCACACCCCTCTCCACATTTGCAAATAAGGCATTCCCTCGTTCATCCTTTTCTCCCACAAGATAAACTTCTCATACAAATGCATCTTGATGTTCCATGCAACACATGGGCATCTTGCTAGTAGGGAGAAGGAGTTTGTGTGACACATATCTAGCTATATTAAGGGATAAGTAGATAGCATATGTGTGAGAGACATTATTATACTTTGAGACATTAGTGGCTGTGGGCGGGAGGAATTAAAGGGGTGGTCATGTTAGACATAGAGAGCGTGTGTGTTTCTATGTGAGAGACTTGCAGGACGGGGTAGAAAGACAAATTTAACCCTGATGGAGGGAGAGAAATACACGAAGTGTGCGTGTGTGATTCCGATGCCCACAGGGAAATGAGATATGTATCATGTGAGAGAGATTGCACAATTCATTCACGTATCACTATCTAGCGATCGTGGACGTGCATCGCTTGAACATTAGTCAATATCTACTTCGTATCGTGGCCAAAGGTACAATATCGATTCAACGCTATAAAGATTGGAGACTCACATATCACATTTTTTTCTATTTAAATAAACCTTTTCAGCTGTGCATGCCAAAGTTACAGTGATGTTTCTTCAAACAACCAATGTAGCTATCATGTACATGCACCATTGTTACTCTTGCATTCAAATTCATTAGTCTTGGATGATCTAAGTTTCTATTTTGATGTAATATATGTAATATTCATATATGAATTCAACGGGTACGCAATTTAAGAAATGGAGGCTATGTAATCATATGAGGAAACACTTTTAAGTAGCTGACTACAATATCCATTTCTTTTTGTGCGCCTCTACTCTAACATGCCAATGCATTATGTTTAAAGTAAATAACCAATGGCACTAAATTATCTATTTACACGAGAAATACATAGGATGAGCGTTTGATCCCTTTTTTTGTGAACGTGCCACTACACCCGTATGATTGACCGCGCCCGTGTGAACGTCCAAGTTATCGGCGCATCATCCCGAGTTATTGTCTTTTTTTTTCTGGTGTGGACTTCACACCAGTTATTAACTGCTGACGCATGCCCCGTGTACACAGTCTAGCATGAACATCCCGCTAGCACGGTCCAAAATTAGTTGAAAGTGGATACGAACGATCCTGCGGGCGGCAAAATCTCCCGCCTCCTTCTAAAATTTCCGCCACCTTAGTCTTTAGCACGCGAAATCCCCCTTTTGTCCTTGGTGGACGGAGACCAACAGTTACAATACCGCCCTCATCTACATGATAGGTCGGGGCTGCTTTGGTAACTTCTGGTTTCCCCCACTACACGGCACCACTATTTCCTTTCCCCCTCCCGAAAAAATGACTAACTCCATAACACCACAACATCTTACATCACGCCGTCTGTACTTCATCGCCCTTTCTCGCCTCCCCTCTCAAAACCCTAGACTGCTCATCCACCGGCATACCATAGCCCATTCACTGCCTGCGGCGTCCACCGCACCGGATCTGCTTCTACGGCCGCATCTACCCCTCCCACCTCCCCTAGAAACAAGTAGACTGCTCATCCACCATTGTACCACAACCCATTCAGTGTCGGCCTTGTCCACGGCACCGGACCTGCTTCGCCGGTACTCTCGTCAACCGCCGTGCATCTGCAGCGGCAAATTCATACTCCCCACTGGAGACGCTTCGTCCACACCCCCCGGAGCCACCCCACCGACGCCCCCGTCGACGGCCTCTGATCCTCTTCACCGACACCTTCCTCAACCCTACCGGAGCCGCTTCGCCGACACCTTCCTCAACCCTACCGGAGTCGCTTCGCTACACCATCATCAACCCTACCGGAGTAGCTTCGCCTATACCATTCTCAACCCTACCGGGGCCGCTTTGCCAACTCACAAGTCCACGGCCTCAGATCCGCTTCCTCGCACACTCATCCAACCTATCGGAGTAGCTTCTGGTGCCCCGTCCACATCCATAGATCCGCATCATCGACACCACCCATAACCCAACCACCGGAGCAGCTTTTGACGCCCCGTCCATAGCCGCAGATCCACATCCTCGACACCATCCTTAACCCAAACACTGGAGCAGCTTCTGACGCCCCGTCCATGGCCGCAGATCCGCGTCGTCGACACCATCCTTAACCCAACCACCGGAGCAACTTCACCTACGCCCTCGTCCACGGCCACAGATCCGCTTCGCCCACACCATAGTCCACCCTACCGGTGCTGCTCGACAAACACCCTACTCGATGGTTCTAGATCTCCTTACCGGACCCCGATAGCCAGCACAGCGTCATCACCCTTGACGTTTCTAACCTGATTCCCACCGTCTGGAGCGATGCCAAGCACCTTTCACGGCCTAGGTACTTGTCACCTTTAAACCCGTCCATCATCACCTGCCCGATGTACTTCAAATATACTAACCGGTCGCTGTTACCTGTTATGCAGCTGGCAAAAACAACAAGAACGATGTTTCTTCTGGATCTAAAAGCTTGGCCAACCAAGATCCTGGACTGAGGCATTGCTATGATCTTGTAAGCGTGTCTCTCTCTCTTGTATTGTTCTATGCCTGCCAGCGTGCTTTGCTAGGATTTTCGACCAGTAATCCCTTTGTGCAGACAATGATTTCTACTAGAGGCTGCTAAATTAGATATGTAGATGTCATACATGATACTACCTTGTACCTTCGTTCCTAAATATAAGTCTTTCTAGAGATTCCACTATAGGCTACATATGGAGCAATATGAGTGAATCTACGCTCGAAAATGCATCTATATACATCTGTATGTGGTCCATACTGGAATCTCTACAAAGACATATATTTAGGAACAGGGGCAGTACATTACACAAAATCGTAGGTGGCATGTAGGAATTCCAGTGCACTACATTAGGCTCCCTTAGAGTGCCTCCTAGTCCAGCATACAAAGTCATGGCTAGTTTATGGTACGCACACAATCATTAATTGGTGGTTTAAATATGCGCAAGGGATATGCAATGTAGTATCATGTAGAGATGTCTGAAATTAGCCATGTCAACTTGCAGATAGGGTTACAAAATGAAAAAGTACAAGATGTATGTGGCAATTTCATGGAACATCACAAAAAAGAAGAGGCGGCGATGAGCCTATACAGTGTGCTATGGTACGTCACTCCTCCATTGCAATCATCGTGACATGTTATTTGTATGCCAGCTCTATTAGCCAAGTTTCTTAGGGACAGTTATTATGAGTTATCCTAAGAAAATAAGCACCTGTGAATATAAGCTCCATGTAATATGCCAACCAGTTCTTTTCATTGCGTTTTCAGCTTATCTTTGGTATGATCAGTGGAAAGTCTAGATTGCATTATATTTTTTTCATTTTGCTGCCCATATGGAAATTAATTTGACTTGTAAACATCAGAAATTGAACCCAGTGCAGTAATTAATATGATAGGAAAACATACCATCACTATTTGCTCAAAATGCAAATACAAAGATACCATCTACTTGGCACAATCTACTTTGGTCAATGTTTTCCATAGAGATCCCATTGCCAAATTTAAACGAAGAACGCATGACCCACATTTAAATGAAGAACAATTATTTATTGAAATTCGATGGTCCAAGTGGCTGGTTATTATCATATAGCAGCACCACCTGAAAGCATCATATAGCAGCAGCAGCAGCTCATAGTAACTCATCATACAACAGCAGTAGTCTGCAATTCAATCATATAGCAGCAGCAGCTCATAGCAATTCATCATATAGCAGCAGCAGGAGCAGCTCATAGCAATTCATCATATAGCAGCAGCAGGAGCAGCTTATGGCAACTCATCGTATAGCAGCAACAGCAGCTCATAGCAATTCATCATATAGCAGCAGCAGCAGGCCATAGCAACTCATCATACACCAGCAGCAGCTCATAGAAATTCATCATATAGCAGCAGCAGGAGCAGCTCATAGCAATGCATCATATAGGAGCATCAGAAGCAGCTCATAGCAATTCGTCGTGTAGTGGATCAGAATGAAAATTTGGTAAAAAAATCAGAGGAGATCCTCACCTTGTTGGATGAGCTCATCCTTCAACAGCACCTCAAGGCCATGGCCTGGGAGGAGGGGAGGGGGAATAAGGTGCCTTCTTCCGTAGTGTGGCATCAACCGTAGTTGTGCAGCACCCACCGGAGTAGTGCGTTGGACAAACCACAGTGGAGCAGCTGCTGGAGACCATGAGAATGAGGGGCGGTGCCAGAGGGAGGAGCAGCCAGGGAGATTTGCCCCTACCCGCCGGCCATGTAGCCTAGCAGGACGTAGCATCATCAAGGACCAGGCCAGATGGGACCAGTGGAGACGGCTCGCTGGAGGAACCCTAGTGCTGCAGGCAGGGGATCGAGGTAGAGGGAAATGGGAGAGGAGATGCAAGCGGGTATGCAATGAATGCTTGTGTGTTTGTTTTTACTTGAGGGTCAGGTGTGACACGGGCGTCAGCAGTTCATTTTGAGTGTAATATAGGCAGACAACAGAGTCATTTCACTATTCCCCCTCCCTTCAAATTTTAGTGTGGTTCTACCCGAAACACCCCCCCCCTCTCCAAAGCGAAATTAATTAAGCCCAAGCCCATGACTCGAAAATGACTTCTTTGTGTCTTTTATGGCTTATTTTGACAATATGCCCTGAAAAGGTGGAATCGAACTGGCCCTTAACCTGCAATTCAATTGTGCGTGAAATGATGAATCACTCCTGCCTGCTATCTGTACATTTAGGCATCATCATACATGGGGTAACCTAATACATGTGCATTCCATTGTAGAATCTGGAATATGCAATGTTTATGTTAGTTCATACATGGCACATGATGTTTAAATACCCCTTAAATCTAGTCAGTCAACTGATGGTCTTTAAGCCTCCATCTTTGCTTCTTTTCTTGATATGTAAGATTTCCTCACACATCTATTCAATTGCTTGTTTGCATCAGCCAGCCATACTAGGACTGTTTGCTTTGATTACTTGTTGTTCTTGACCTAACACTCTAACAGAGCTTGTCAATGATTTAAACACTAAGGGCTGCTGTAGTGGGGCCTTGTCTAACTCATAGGTGACATAAAGGTTTGGCTGTACACTACAGTAGGCTCTCCAAGAGTACCTGGAGATCCAGTTCGAAGGTATGCCTAGTTTTTACATAGTGCAGACATAGTAAATGCTCATTTCATTGTGTGCAATTGCAAGAGATGTGGCATGTTTCATTATGTGGTGTTGTTTTGTTATAATCACATCCTTTTGTGTTCACTGACTGGAAAGTATGCATATTTATCTTCCAAGGAGACGAGTAACTAGTTTGTGTCACCTTGTAGAGGGGGTGCAATAAAGATAAGATTGAGGATTTCCAAGTACAAGATGTTAGGAAGGAGCCTTGCAAGAGAAGTAGGAGCTGCGCTGAGCCTCTTCAACCTGCTAAGGTAAGTCACTGTATGCAACTCAATAGTTCAATTCCTTGTTTGTTTCAGGCATAGTTAATTTGCTCTTTTCAATTGCTTTATTTGTCCTCAGTTAATGAGATGCCCAAATAGTCATGCCTAATGTTCGGTACTTGTATAACTATTAGTTGACATAATTAAAGGCCTTACCATTTAATTACTCTGCCGAAGTGTGATTGAAGCTTTGAAGTCTATTAACCAACTATTATTGCATGAGGCTCACAATCTAGTTTATACTACGCTAATGATTGCATAGTTTTGCCTACTGTAGTATGTTTGTATGAAACCCTCTGCTGTTCATTATGCTCCCTAAGACTTTAATTGAGATCCAGAATGGCCAACTGCTTGCTTACTTATACGCAACATGCTCTCTAAATTTGTAACGTGTCTGTGTTTTTGATTGGGCCCCAACATCATGCGCCTCTGGTAAACTAAGAGGGATTTCTGTATGCAGGCTGCACAGACTATCTTTTTTTTTTAATTTTTAAAATATCACATGCTTATGCTTCATGACGTGTAACATTTTTTTAAAGTGACGTGTAACATTATTGTTAGTCCTGTTTTGCCATGTAGTACAAAATAGTGTCTTGCTCGCTTCACTGTTGTAACTATATTTTTTCCCTAGTCATGTGTACTTACAGAAACATTTCAGGATGAAGTGACATCAACACAAAGATCTGCTAGCAGTGCGGCATGGCCATTACCGAATGATTATGGATTGGAATTGGAATGTGCTAATGTTCTCGAGCATCAACTAGAGGTGGCAAGACAACGTGTACATGATTGTCAACATTTATGTCAGATTTCGGGTTCCGGCAGACCCTCTAGATTCGAACACTGGGGTGCGCGCGGAGATTTAGCCCTCTGCCTACGTGCTCCTCACCGCCTTGCTATGAACTAAGCAATCAAAGGAACAACACAAGAGACACAGAGTTTATACTGGTTCAGGCCACCATTGTGGTGTAATACCCTACGCCAGTGTGTGGTGTGGTGGATTGCCTCTTGGGCTGATGATGAACAGTACAAGGAAGAACAGCCTCGCGAGGGTCTATTCTTGGCTGGTGCGATGAACTGCTAGGGGGAGTTCAGTCTGACTAAAGTTGGTCCTCGCCTGTCAAAGGCTCTGGTAGTGACGCCGGCTTGGGATCCACGATGACTTCCATCCTGCCGCTCTGCTGGTCTTGGTCTTGTTGCACCGAAATGGATGCCTTTGCTTGATGCTCTCGCCTATGCTTGCTCCCTTTACACCAAAGAGGAAAGAAGGACACTGTGCGGACTGGCGCCCGCCTGGCGCCCTTAGTCGTCATGGCTTGGGTCATGGGCACCTCACGAGGTACCCCGCCTTGATCTCTCTGCCTCCTCGCGAGCCAGCCTGACGAGGCCGTGCCTGAGGAAGCCTCCTGTCGTCTGCCCCACGAGGCTTGGCCCCTCGCGAGGGTCTTGAGCTCGTGCTGATGAAGATGGGCCATGCTGGGCCGCCCCTTGAGCCACGCCGCAGGCCGCAGGTAGGCAAGTCTGGGGACCCCCATTCCCAGAACGCCAATAGTAGCCCCCGGGCCCAAGGCGCGCCCGGACTTGGCTGAGCAGAGAGGCGAAGGGGCAAGCACGAAGCGCCGTGGGCCCTAACATCCTGCGGCCTCGGGCGTCGCGTGGCGGTTGGTTGGACGTGGGTGCCTCAGCAACCGCGTGAATCGACAAAAGAGCGGTATCTGCCTAGGCTTTGCTTCCTTGCTTCCTCCGGTCATTGCCCAGATCCCCTTTCTTGCGCCCTTCCTCTCTACCTCCGAAATCTTCAGATCTACTTCAACCACGCACCCTAGCAAGTCATGGCGCCTCGCCAGACCCCGGCCGAAGCTTGGTATTCGCCCGCCTTGTACTCGCCGAACGTGTCGGAGGCGAGTCTTGCCCGGATGTGCCGGATGGTGGCGGCGCAAGGCATCGACGAGGCGAAGGTGTTCAAGGCCGGCTCCGCCCCTCCTGAGGCCCAAGGGAGCACCTTCTACCCGCTCTTCGTAAGCGCCATTGCCTCCGGTCTGGTACCTCCTTTTTCTGAGTTCTTCTTATCTGTCCTCCACCATTACGACCTGCAAGCTCTGCACCTCCACCCCAACTCTGTCCTTCTTTTGGCGATCTTCACATACTATTGCGAGGCTCATGTCGGGGTGCAACCTTCTGTGGCTTTGCTGCGCCACTACTTCTCCCTCCGGCTCTCTCGCGGTCCTCTCTTCGCGTGCGCGAGCTTCGTCACGTATGGCGGCTCCAATGCCATCTCGAAGCCCGGGAAGAGGATTGAGGGCTTGAGGAGCAAGTGGGTCATGGTGGATGCTGGGCGCATCCACCCTCGGCTTATTCTGCCCACGGAGCAGCCCATGAGCTCCGATGATTGGTCTCGCATGGAACTCATGGACCCCCGCGCGAAGCCGGTGTTGGAGAAGATGGACGCGGATCTGAGGCCGGGGAACATGGTGACGGCGAAGCTGACTGGCGCGCCGCTCCTGAGGGAGTTCCTGGAGCATCAGGTGGCCCCACTTTGCAAGTATTCGCTCCCACTGTGGAGGCCTCGCCTGAGCCCCGAAGTTTTGGCAGACGAAGATCTGCCCGCGGTCCTCCAATCTTTGGTCGGAGGGGACGTGGCGAGGATGGAGGGCGCCCCTGTACCCCTGTTTCTTCAAGATGATTGGGAGAAGGTGGTTGACTCCATGCCCGCCTTTAATGGGGATGGGCCCGTGCCCGCGGTGGCTCCCGAGGACCCGGCGGCCCAGGCGACGGTGAACGTGTCCTCTGGCGACTCCAGCGAAGAGGAGGAAGAAGAGGAGCGGGAAGGCGGGCCTGACTCCGAGGCTACCGACGGGGAGTCGAGAGCGCCTCCTCCCCGGCGCAGGTCCCGCACTCTCCGCCTTTCGTCGAGCGACGACGAGGATGATGATGAGCGGGGCGGCGGGAGCTTGCCCCCGATCTCAAAGAAGGCCAGGTCTGGGCTGATCCCCCTCAGGTCTGCCCTGGCTCCGATGCGATCCGCAGACGTGCCTCCTGCTTCAAAGCCTCTCGAGGCTGATCTGAGCACCCGACTCTCGGGCTTCAAGTACGGCCGGAGGTTGCTCGAGCTCGCGAGCGCCGACGAGTAAGTGCTCGATTCTTGTCTTGTTCCTTGTGTCGTCGTTGAGGCTTGATGTCTATATCTCTTGGCTAGGCTGGCGCCTGCTGCGAAGAAACTAAAGGGGGCTCCTGAGGCTCCGTCTGGTGCAGCACCTCTGCCCATGAAGGGAGGTGAATGCAAGGCACGGGCCTCTCCTGCCCGGTCGTCCTCGCGAGGCCTGGTGGAGCTAGCTGGGGCGAGCTCAACCCCATGGCCCAAGCAACTCCTGAGGTATCCCTGCGGGACGCCATCACCACAGCTGTTGGGGCGCAGCAGGTCCTGCCTCAGGGTCCTGTGGTTCGCTGCCGTCCTCTCCTCCTACTCCACCAACTGCTGTCTCTCCGACCCCTTCCACTGTCTTGGATCACGCTGCTGCCGAACTGGACCGGCTGCGGCAAGATCTTCTGGGCGCCGACCCTCGCTTGGTGGCCGGGCGCTTGGAGCTGGCTTCTGGCTGGATTCGCTCTGACGCTTCGATTCGAGCGGCACTGGTTCAGGCCTTGATGGCTTGCGATGAGGAGAAGCTGGCCTTCCTTGAGGCGAAGGCTGCTCGCGATGCCGCCTTGGGGGAGGTGGCTGATGCCCAAGGCCATTGCAAGGCAATGGAGAGCGAACTGCGGAGCGTGCGGGACCATCTTGCCGAGGAGGCCCGCATCCGCCAGGAGAAGCAAGAAGACCTGAAGGATCGCGAGGCGGCCATCAAGGACCGAGACTCCAAGCTTAACAAGTGCCGCTACTGCCTGGGCGTACTGGAGTAGGAGTTGGAGGCGTGGAAGGTCGAGCTGGACGGCAAGGCGCAGGTCCTTGCCGAGGACCGTGAGGCCTTCATGGAGACGGAGGTGAAGGTTCGCGGCTTGCTGAAGTCGCTCGATGATAGCGACCTGGAAAGCCCGCTGGCCAGCGCCAAGGACGGCCCCGCCAAGCTGCTCCCCTTCATGGTCTGTGCCCTTGAAGATGTCACCCTTGGCCTTGGCCCTACGGCCGAGGCCGAGGCGCGTGTCTTGTCTTCTGCAGTGCTGACGCGGGTCCTTACCCACGTCTACCTTCACGACCCCAACGTCGACCTCGACAGCCTGCTGGAGCCAGCGAGCGACGAGCTTGCCGCTGCCGCTGCTGAGGCCGTGAAGGGTCACGCGGAGGCTCTGCTATCGAAGTTCCGGGCCTTCGGCACCAAACTGAAGCGAGGCACTGCCGGTCCTGCAGCTCCACGAGGCGAACCCGCTCCACGCAGCTCCGCTGCCAACAAATGACTCCGTCGTGGCTCCTGTCCTGCTTTCAGCTTCTACAACATGCATCATGCCTCGGGGAGGTGTTTAAACTTGTGTTTGGTGTCATGATAACAATTATGGACTATAATATTTGCTTTTGAATTCCTTGAAATTTGCGCTCTTCCTACTTGCTGATGTTCTACGCCGGCAGAGCCCGGCCCCGCGCATACCTCAGCCGCCGTTAGCCCCGACCGGAAACCAGGATGGGACCAAGGAGTGAGGGGCTACATGACAAGTTAGGCTCCTGAGTCGCGATGCTCAGGAGTCCCCCTTGGCGCATGAACAACAAGTAGGGAGGTGATATGTGTGGGTGAATCTACCATTCTACGTCTGTAGAGCCCGGCCCCGTGCATACCTCAACCGCCGTTAGCCTTTCGGAACTAAGGTGTGAGGGGCTACGTGACCAGTTAGGCTCCTGAGTCGCGATGCTCAGGAGTCCCCCTTGACGCTCAAACGGCCTTCGTACCTTGGCTCCGCTCGGGGAGAGACGCGCGACGAACCAGGCCTGAAGGGCCTGGCTGGGTGGCGTACGCCTGGGCGTGACCCAGGCACAGCCGCCGTGCCCAGCCCCCTCGCGCAGCGCTCTCGAGGGGAAGCGTTGCGATGAGGCCAGACACTGAACTCGGGGCTCCCTGACGCTGATGCGGCTGGGGGCCACCCTCAGTTGTTTATCACCAGCGCGGAGCATAGCGCTTCCGTATGTGTACGGGCATAGCCGCTCCTCGCCAGTGTCGTCAGCCAGCATGGAGCATGGTGCTTCCACTGGTGCGTGGGAGGGGGCTTCCCTCCGGGAGGAGCCCCTGGGGCGTGTACAGCCCTGCCCTGACACGTGGCCAGCACGGTAGGGCATGAGGAGGTGTATCTGGGCACCCGTGAGCTAGCGCGGGACTCACGGGGCCCTACGTCAAGGCGGGTTGCGCCTGGCACTGGGTCTTAACTTGTGATGTCTTCCTGCAGATTTGGCCAGATGCCGATGCTCTACGTCCTCGGGTCCCGACCCTCGAGCGAGTCTCAGCCGTCGCTGGTTTGCCAGGGCGCGATGCCGTGGATATAGCTAGAGGGTGAGGGCTGGAGAGCCGGTAGGAGCCCTCAGTCACGATGCTCAGGTACCCCCCCCCCTTTAATGTGCAAGCTTGGTTAGATGTCGACGCTCTACGTCCTCGGGTCCCGGCCCTCGAGCGATTCTCAGTCGTCGCTGGTTTGCCAGGGCGCGATGCCGTGGACAAAGCCAGAGGGTGAGGGCCGGAGGGCCAGTAGGAGCCCTGAGTCGTGATGCTTAGGTACCCCCCCCCCTTTAATGCGCAAGCTCGGTTCGATGTCGACGCTCTACGTCCTCGGGTCCCGGCCCTCGAGCGAGTCTCAGCCATCGCTGGTTTGCCAAGGCGCGATGCCGTGGACAAAGCCAGAGGGTGAGGGCTGGAGGGCCAGTAGGAGCCCTGAGTCGCGATGCTCAGGTACCCCCCCTTTAACGTGCAAGCGGCCGACACGAAGGAAGAAGGGGTGCCATGGATAGGCACCAAATAACAAGCATGATGGGCCAAATGCATAGCCAGAAAATAAACGCAAGAGGGATACATGCCGCTGGGTCTGACCCGAGCGACTTGGGGATGATGCAGCCCGAGGGGCGCCCCCAACAAGGTAAGCTAAAAACATGAACAAAAGGGATACATGCCGCAGGGACAGACCCATGCGGCCTGGGAATGATGAAGCCCTGGGGGCGCTCCCAGCTGGAAATGAAACTTGAAAGATGTCACCTAATAGTGTTGACGATGAAGGGGTGTTGAAGTAGCAGACGTAGCGGGCTGCGGGAGCCGATCTTCACGAGCCCCCAGGCCCAGGAGCCTCGGGAGGCTCCGGAGGCGCCGGTGGCTCCTCGCGAACCATCTCCATCTCCGCCAGGACTGCGAAACACCTGGCCTCCTGAGCCTCCTGGATGCTCCTCATGAGGTGCTGGCGCACCGCAGCCACGTTCGGCAAGCCGTAGGGCATGCGAACGTAGCTGTGGGGTGGGCCTTCGCAGTGCCCCACGCATGAGGGCCAGAAACGCTCCTCAGAGGCGGCTCAGTTGAGCCCTGGGATGTCGATGCAGACGCGCAGCCCACCATCCTCGCATGGATGGGGAGCTGTGGCGGGTAAGCGGCGGCTGCCACTCATGACTCTTGACTCCTGCAACTCCTGTGTGACCTGACTGACGAACTCCTGAGGGTTTGGCCCTCCTTGCTTTGCTCCTTCCTGAGGGAAACGTGCTCTGAAACACGCCTCCAAGTGGTGCCCAAGCGCCTCCCTCATGACCTTAGCAAGGTCGGTGGCCCTCCAGGGGGGAGCCCCGGAGCCCTGCCTGAGGAGGGCGCCGGGCGCACCTCCCTATGCGACAAAAGGAGGTGCCCCCTGAGCAGGCGCAGACCCTGAGGGGCCTGCCTCCTGAGGGGTCGGGCCTGTCGATGTGTTCTTCTTCTTGGGAGCGGCTTCGGGGAGCCTCCCGCTCCCGCGATCTGGGTCTTCAAGTGATGCAGCCTGAAAAGCTCGTTCCAGGGAGCACATTGCGTCTCTTTCTTCACAGGGCACCGTGATGACTCCACCGCTTCCTGGTATCTTGAGGACGTTGTAGCCGCGATGAGTAACGGCCATGAACTTGGCGAGAGATGGGTATCCGAGGATGGCGTTGTATGGCAGGCGGATGTGGGCGACATCGAAGTCAATGAGCTCGGTGCGGTAGTTGTTGCGGGCCCCGAAGGTGACAGGGAGGCGGACCTGCCCGATTGGAACTGTGGAGCCGTCGGTGACTCCAGAGAAAGGCTTAGTCTGCTGAAGCTGATCGTAAGGCACTTGGAGATTGTTGAACGTCTCTACGGATAGGACGTTGAGTCCTGCCCCGTCGTCGATGAGGGTCCTGGTGACTTGCACGTTACTGATGACTGGGGAGCAAAGCATTGGGAGGACTCCGGCTGTGGCCGCACACTTCAGCTGATCCGCTGAGCTGAACGTGATGGAGCACGCCGACCACCTGAGGGGGCGCGTGGCTTCAAGCTTGGGGAGGACTGCATTCACTTCGCGGGCGAACTGCTTGAAGATGCATTGAGAGGCTGGGGCTTGAGCTCCGCCCAGGATGCAGGCCATCGCGCGTGGCTCCTGGAAGCCCCCAGCCCTTTCGTCCTGATGATGGTCCTCGTTTCTCCTTGGCTGTGTAGGTAGTGGAGGGAGGCCTGCGTTTCCTTGTGGGCAATCCTCGCGAGCCTGATCCCTCCAGTCTCCCTCGCGAGGCTGATCCTGCCAGCGATCCTCGCGAGGTCGGTCGCGCCACCCTTGGCGAGGGTCGTGGTCTTCCCAGCGTCCTACGTTCCTTCCTCCTCCTCGGCCGTAGCCACGATCATTATGGTCGGGGCACCGGCCGACCCTTCCTTCTCGCACGGCTCGGAGCTCTTGGCATTCGTTGGTGTTGTGGGTGTGGAGGTCATGGTACACACAGTACCGGCTGCCCTTGAAAGACTCGGGCTGATCTCTGCCCCGCTTGGTGTCTGCTTCTGCCGCGAGCACAGCAGCCCCCTTGCGGTTCACGTCCTTGGCCTTGGATTTCTTCTCTTCTGGGTCTGCGGCTGGCAGCTTGAGAAGGGAAAGGCGCCCTTCCTCAGCCCTGGCGCACTTGGTTGCCAGGTTGAACAGTTCCAAGGAAGTGCACAGATATTCATGCATCGCCAGCTCCTCCTTCATCTTGACGTCACGCACGCCGTCAGAGAAGGCTGAGATGATGGCCTCCTCGGTCACCCTGGGAATCTTGAGTCGTGCGCTGTTGAAGCGCTGGATGTACTTCTGCAGGGTCTCCCCTGGTTGCTGCTTGATGCGGTGCATGTCGCTCACGGCAGGTGGCCGGTCGCGAGTACTTTGGAAGTTGGCGGTGAAACGGGTGCGCATCTCGTCCCAGGAGGAGATCGTGCCTGGGGCCAGGTTAAGGAGACAGTTGCGGGCCACGTCCTTGAGTGCCATGGGAAACCAGTTTGCCATGACCTTCTCATCCCCGTTGGCGGCTTCAATGCCCAGCTCGTAGAGCTGGAGGAACTCCGCAGGGTCGGCCGTGCCATCGTAGCGAGGGGACAGGTCTGGCTTGAACTTGCAGGGCCACGCGACGCTGCGCAGCACGATGGTGAAGGCGCGGCAGCCTGCTGTGGCCTTGGGAGGCCTCTGGTGACGGGGAGCTCGGTCTTGCGGGCCCCCATGTGCTGCAGCTGGGAGCAACGCGGGGTCTTGGCGCGCCGGAGCAGGAGCTTGGTCGCGACGGATCGGAGCAGGGAGCACTCGGGCAACTTCTTGGGGGCGAGGAACCTCTTGGCAGCTCTGCTCTTGCTGCGCTGGCGCCGGACGGGGTGGGTTCCGTCCAGGGGCCACGCGCCTTGGGGCCAGGGTGCCTTCTTGAGGGGGAGGCGGCTGAGGCACCCCCGGAGCTTCATTGCCCGTGCAAGGCGGGGCGCGGTGCAGCGAGAAGGACGGCGCGGGGGAACCCCCTGCGGCGCGGACGAGCTCGGCGACGTGGTCGAGCCATTCTTCGTAAACATCGTCGACCAGGCGGTAGCGCAGGAGCTCGTTTGCCGCGATGAGCGCAGCCCGAGCCTCCATGGTCGCGCGGGGCGCGCAGGACAAAGAACCGGCCGGGGCGAGTGAGGGAGTGGCAGTGCGGCCGTCTCGCCTCATGGATGGATGCTGGGACGATGTCTGCTGCTCGTTCCCCGCCGGGCCAGTGGTGGTGTTGACGGCGGGCGACGGGGAACGGCGGGGGTGGCCGCCAACAGGGGTCGTCTGGGCGACGCGGGAAGCGAGAGCAGCTCGGCGCTCGGCGTGGGCCCGATGAGCGTCTGACATGGACGCGATGGTCGGTGAAGAACAGGGCGGTGGAAGACAAATTCCGGTGCACCCCTACCTGGCGCGCCAAATGTCAGATTTCGGGTTCCGGCAGACCCTCTAGATTCGAACACTGGGGTGCTGTAACACCCATGATGCGGCTATATCTCCCACGTGTCGGAGCACGACTTAGAGGCATAACTGCATGGTGGTTTTGTCGCAAGAAGGGTCATCTTCACACAATCCCATGTAATGAACAAGAATGGGATAAAGAGAGTTGGCTTACAATCGCCACTTCACACAATACATAATTAAGATCATACATCATTCAAATACACTCATAGACCGGCTACGGTCAAGTTCAAATGAAAAGAAGACAACCCCAAATGCTAGATCCCCGATCGTCCCGACTGGGCACCTCTACTGATCATCTGGAAACGATACATAGTAACGACCAAGGGCCTCATCAAATTCCCACTTCAGCTCAGTTGCGCCATATGCGCCAGTATCCTCGGCACCTGCATCTGTTTTGGTAGAATCTGTGAGTCACGAGGACTCAGCAATCTCACACCCACGAGATCAAGACTATTTAAGCTCATAGGTAGGACAGGGGTAATATGGTGGAGCTGCAGCAAGCACTAAGCAAATATGGTGGCTAACATACGCAAGTGAGAGCGAGAAGAGAAGCAACGCATCGGTAGAGAAGCTAGAAGTGATCAAGAAGTGATCCTGAAACTACTTACATCAAGCATAACACAAACCGTGTTCACTTCCCGGACTCCGCCAAGAAGAGACCATCACGGCTACACACATAGTTGATGTATTTTTTAAAGAGGTCAAGTGTCAAGTTATCTACAACCGGACATTAACAAATACCCATCTGCCTCATAACCGCGGGCACGGCTTTCGAAAGATTATATACCCTGCAGGGGTATCCCAACTCAGCCCATCACAAGCTCTCACGGTCAATGAAGGAATAGACCTTCTCCCGGGAACACCCGATCAGTCTCGGAATCCCGGTTCGCAGAACATTTCGACAAAGGTAAAACAAGACCAGCAAAGCCGCCCGATGTGCCGACAAATCCCGATAGGAGCTGCACATATTCACACCGGATGAACACTACGTACAACTAGAACCAACCCTCAACTTTCCCCGAGGTGGCGCTGCAAGTGGCTCTAGTTTGGACCAACACTCAGAGGAGCACTGGCCCCAAGGGAAAGGGCTTAGGTGGCAAATGGTAAAACCAAGGTTGGGCCTTGCTGGAGGAGTTTTATTCAAAGCGAACTGTTAAGGGGATCCCATAAATCACCCAACCATGTAAGGAACGCAAACTCAAGGAACATAACACCGGTATCACGGAACTAGGGCGGCAAGAGTGGAACAAGTCACCGGGCATAAGGCCAGGCCTTCCACCCTTTACCAAGTATATAAGGTGCATTAATTTAAAGAGGAGATATTGTGATATCCCAAAATAACCACGTTCCGACCTGGAACAACCTTCATCTTCACCTGCAGCTAATAATGCTATAAGAGGGGCTGAGAAAAAGCGGTGACATAGCCAATCAATGGTTGCTAGGACAGGTTGGTTAGAGGTTTGTCATGGCAATAGGTAGGCATGGTAAACAAAGGCCGGCAGGGCTAACATAGCGAAAGAGTGAATACTAGCAAGCAAAGATAGAAATGATTTCGAAGGTATGGTCATCTTGCCTGCAAGGTTCTCAGAGTTGTCGAAGGCTGGATCCTCGTAAGCGTTCTCAACAGGTTCCTCGTGCACGTACTCGTCTCCCGGCTCTACCCAAAGCAAGAACACAAGCAAGGAACCACAATAAATCACGGTGCAATGCACAAGCAACATGATGCGATACATGTCATGATATGCGAGATGTGGTATGCAATGCATATGCGTGCTTCGGAAGGAAAGATGATGAACAAGGCATCAGCTTGGCAAACCAAGTATGCCGCTAGAAAGATGAGATGATTTCGGTTGAAATCGATATAAAGATCACCGGATTCGGATGCACAGTTTGCAAATGGCAAGCAAGACAAGTATGGCACAAAGCTGCGATTAACAGCACGATGCTACTTAGCATGCAACAATAAACTATGCTACAGCACCCCAACATGAAAACAAAGCATATGGAGATCATCTACAGGAGATGCTTTACAAAATAGGAACAATGAGCTACGGCTAATTCACATCATAACAGGTTCAAACAAGCATGGAGAAAGTGCATAAAAAATATCAGGTTGGACATGGCATAAACAACATCACGAAGCAATGTTCAGAGCAGGTTATCAACATGCTACAGGAACTTATAATAGCAAAGCAAGGCATGGCATGAATCTACTCAAAGCATAGATCAAAAGTCCCTTACTGACCATAAGCCAAAAAGGATCAGAAAATATGATGACACCCACGTGAACATAGCAAGTTTCGTTAACAGATTTCAGCAAACAAAGCATGGCATTGAAATAATTACGAAGGCACCTTCGTGAGCTCGATGCACTCACTACAGAGCACCTCATGATAAACTAAGCATACATCCATCAAGAAGACATGTCATAGAAGCTATACATGGCAAGAAACAACATCGTAGCATACCCGAACCAACTATAACAACCTCGGCCAAATTGAATAACATGTAAACAATCTGCCAGGAAACATTTTGAAGCAAAAGTAGAGCATGAAAATGACATGCTAGACTACTCCATAATTGCAACCAGGACCATGGATGGATAGAGCATAACCATGTTTTCAAAACACCCTTCCTGAAGTATCTCAAATTATCATTGATCTCTCTGTAGCAACATGTTTACATGGCATCAAAGTTACAGCCGAACAGGAACTAAAATCAGCATTATCATGAAGCCTAGTTTGCATGCTTGTGCTAGTCACCACATTGATGACAAAAATACATGGTAAGCACCTCTGTAAATAAGACATAGCCTAGTTCAAAACACATTTAGGGGCCAAGTTCATAGGATGCACACATCAATCATGGCAAAAATGACAAAAGAGCTCGTTCTGATAAGAATCTGAAACTAACATTATGAAGCCCTCTTCCAACAGCATTTAGGGCATCAAGATGAGCTCCAATGTAAATCATGCAATGGAATGAAATGATGTACTCTTCAAGGCGAACAATTTGACATATTACACGCCAAAAACGGAGCTACGGGTGCAAAGATGCGATGCGACGAAGATGCAATGATTTAACAGTAGAAAGACTTAGTGAAAAAACACGAGGGGGAAAAAGTCAACCGGATCTGGCCGGAGGTTCGCCGGAGCTCGGGGAGCTTGCCGGAGCGGAGGCCGGAGGAGGGCCGGGGCGGCGAGGAGAGCGGCGGCCGGAGGGCGGCGGAGCGGGCGGAGATCCGCGGCGGCGCGGGAGGCGGCCGGCCGGAGTGCGCGGCGGCGGGGCGCGGAGGCGCCGGGGTCGGGCGGCGGGGCACGCGGGCCGGGAGGGCCCCGCGTGGGCCTGGCGGGCCGGCGGCGCCGGGCGGCGGCGGTGCCCACGTGGTGCGCTGCGGTTCGTCCGGGGCGGAGGGGCGGACGTGTCCGGCGCCGGCGGATGATGTCCGGCGCGCAGAGAGGTAATTTCTAGGGTTTTTGCCCGTGAATTTCGGAGGGGGAGGCATATTTATAGGTAGAGGGAGCTAGGAGTGTCCAAATGAGGTGCGGTTTTTGCCCACACGATCGTGATCGAACGACCAAGAGCATGGAGGGGAGTTAGATGGATTATTGGGCTGTTTTGGAGGGGTGTTGGGCTGCAACTTAAAAGAGGCCTTTGCGGGAGTGTGGTTAACCGTTGGAGTATCAAACGAGCTCCAAATGAGCCGAAACTTGATAGGTGGTCTACCGGTGCTATACTAGGGCCACTTGACAAGGCTCGGTCCATTCCGAGAACATTCAACACCCGCACACGAAAAGAGACAAGAGGGGTGCGCCGATGCATGTGGGAGTGTCGGATTGCGAAACGGACAACGGGGAAAATGCTCGGATGCATGAGACGAACACGTATGCAAAAGAGATGCATATGATGACATGATATGAGATGCATGACATGAATAAAATGCAAAACAAAACACAAAACCCAACCACGGAGGGAAAATATCATATCGCATAGCCGAAACTGGCAAGAGTTGAAGATACAATTATGGAAAGTTACATCCGGGGTGTTACAGGTGCGCGGAGATTTAGCCCTCGGCCTACCTGCACCTCACCGCCTCGGTATGAACTAAGCAATCAAAGGAACAACACAAGAGACACAGAGTTTATACTGGTTCAGTCCACCATTGTGGTGTAATACCCTACACCAGTGTGTGGTGTGGTGGATTGCCTCTTGGGCTGATGATGAACTGTACAAGGAAGAACAGCCTCGCGAGGGTCTATTCTTGGCTGGTGCGATGAACTGCTACGGGGAGTTTAGTCGCTCGCTCTACTGGTTTCTAGGTGAGGATCCGATTGCCTCTACCTTGTGGTGGCTAGTCCTATTTATAGGCAAAGGCCCAGGGCCTCTTCCCAAATATTGAGCGGGAAGGGCGCCAACAATTGGCCATTTTGAAGGGGAACATCCAGTACACTTATCCTAACTAAAGTTGGTCCTCGCCTGTCAAAGGCTCTGGTGGTGACGCCGGCTTGGGCTCCATGATGACTTCCATCCTGCCGTTTTGCTGGTCTTGGTCTTGTTGCACCGAAATGGATGCCTTTGCTTGATGCTCTCACCTATGCTTGCTCCCTTTGCACCAAAGAGGAAAGAAGGATACTGTGCGGACTGGCGCCCTTGGTCGTCATGGCTTGCGTCATGGGCACCTCGCGAGGTACCCCGCCTTGATCTCTCCGCCTCCTTGCAAGCCAGCCTGACGAGGCCGTGCCTGAGGAAGCCTCCTGTCGTTCGCCCCGCAAGGCTTGGCCCCTCGCGAGGGTCTTGAGCTCGTGCTGATGAAGATAGGCCATGCTGGGACGCCCCTTGAGCCACGCCGCAGGCCGCAGGTAGGCAAGTCTGGGGACCCCCGTACCCAGAACACCGACAATTTAATCAACAAGTTAAGACTGGACATGCAGGTATTAGATGCAGGAGTCAAAAAAATGAAACAAGACACTGAGGTAACCATGAAGGAATTGGAGATTTTGCAGACTGAAATTTGTGCTACCTGAATCCGGCCAATCGATTATAGTTCAAATGGAGTTAAGTTGATGCGCGTCCATGACGTATGAGCTGTATTTGCCCAGTGTATGTAATTTGCTGTTTGTGTATGCTTTATTATCACCTGTGCCGAACCATAATGCCCAGTGGGTATAATCGGCTATAATTTCTTTATTGTATAGTGTAGGATTATTCTACCTTTCTATGCCTTGATCTCTTTGTTGTCTAGTGTATGCTTTATAGAGATGATAGTATTGAGTAGGATAATTCTTTGAATATGCTATATCGTTCAAACGGGGGCCAACTCGCCCGACCATGGCCCTTCACGGGCTGTACGATCCATGGGTCATGCATGGGTCATCGGATCCATGGGCCCTCAAAGGGCTGTCGGATCCATGGGCCTTCTACGTCTCGTAGGATCCATGGACCTTCTATGTATCGTCGGATCCATGGGCCTTCTACGTCTCGTAGGATCCATGGGCCTTGTAACGGCCGACTCATTTATGGGTATTGTACGGGCCTTTCATGGGCCGTAGACGAGCCTTTAATGGAAATCGTACGTTTTATGGGCTGACCATAATGGGCCATTAATAGACCGTATTTGGTGATGCTATGAAAATGGCCCAACAGATTAACGGTCCACAAACGGGCCGACTGTAACGACGGGCTGAATTTGGCCCACAAGCAGAAAATGACAGTAACGGGTCGTAAGTAACCGAATGCTGAAATGAGCCCAAGAATAAATGGGCCCTTAGAAGGCCGAAAGATAACTTGGGCTGGAAACGGCCCAATGGAATAACGGGCCGTTAATGGGTATAAAGTGATACACTGTTCATTACGGGCCAGTTTCACCACGGGCTGTTAATGGGTGTAAAGTGATACACTGTTCATTATGGGCCAGTTTCACCACGGGCCGTTAATGGGCCAAGAGTAACAAAGGGCCTCATATGGGCCGAAAGACGTCATGGGCCATATATGGGCCAGAAGTGAAAATGGGCTGGAATCATATTGGATGGCCTAGATGATGCTACTCGGCCTAATTTGGATAAGGCGTAACAGGCCTTGGGTTAGCGGGTTGTAAATGGGCTATATGCGAACTGGTCGTTAACAGGCTTTCCATGGGCCGGCCCGCCACCTTTTGACGAAGTCAAACGGGCCGGCCTTTTCACAGGAATGGGCCACTATTGGGCCGTGCCATGTGTCGGCGTATCATAGGCGCATTTTGTCCAATGAGTGGATGACATCTGTCCCAACAATGATGATTTTCTCCAGCCAATGATGATTTTACACGTGGAAAATCCCCATTGGTCGGGCCTGTTAACGGGTTATCTGATCCAAAACCAGACCCGATAGCTTAACAGCGTTCCGTTATGGTGGATGCCACATGTCGGTCATCCTTGACGAAATCACTTCTGTGACATGCGATTTATCGTGATGGAAGTGGACACTTCCGTGATGATAATTTTGGTAATGTCATGGAACACTTCTACGACAGCACAGGTATGACTATCTTGATTCTGTCATAAAATCATCATGGATGTACATGCATGACAGAAAATGCGACCTACTGTGACAAACTTGTATTATCACGGAAGTGTATTTTTTTTGTAGTGTAAGCCATCTACGTGATGTGGCGAGTAGGATGGACATGCACCTGGGACCAAATGGTCACCGGAGCATCGTCGACGGCAAGCATGGGCGGCGGTGGGTTTCGGTCATCGACGAAGTGCCAGCTACAGTGTGCAAATGAGATAACAGAGAGGGTGTTTCGAGGGAGAGGCTCAGGGCGGTTGCAGTGGTGCAGACGGCGAGCTCGGTGGAGGACCAGAGCGAACAGGGCGGCGGAGGCGATCTCGGCAGCCGCAGGTTGAAGACGACGACGATGAAGACGAAGCAGGGCTTCTCGAGGCACGCGACTCGTTGTAGAGGTCGTGGTCGTCACGCCTGAGCTTCTGGACCGCTCAACGGGACGAGGGAGAGGCGATGGTCGCGGTGGTGCTCGTCGGCGCGCTGCGCTGTGCTCGGGTGCGAGGTGGAGAGGGACCAGAGGATGGGGAGAGGCACTGGGAGAGTGAGAGAGGGTCGAGGAGGTGGCGTGGTTGCACCAGGGATGGCCAGGGCAAAGCGGCAACCAGGAGGTGGCCGTCAGTGGTCGTGCGCGTGCTGGCGCACCGCGGGCAAATGCCCTCGTGCCTTCTGGCATGAGGTTGAAGGAGGCGGGGCTGGGCTGGGCCACTACAGCAGTGGGCTGGGCCAACAATGTTGGACTGGTTAGCTGGGCTGCCAGGTAACCTAGGTAGGTTCTATCTCTTTCTTCTATTTCTGTTTTCTAATTGTTTTGCTTTGTTTGAATTAGTAAAAATACTAATCCATTTACAAAACTCCTGAAAATATTTGTGGGCACCTTTAGATTTATTTTCAAAAGCCCTCAAATGCTTTCAAGAGTATTTGGACATTTAAAATATTTTATAGAATTTAGATGTCCAAATTCAAATACTTATGGTTTAATTAAAAAATCCAGAGTGTCCTAGAGAAGTATGCACCATTTTTGGCAGAGTTTCTTGACCAATTCAAAAATGATGAACATTTATGAAGGGCATTTTGGGTTCATTGAAAATGATTTTATGTTGAACCTATTTGATTTGATGTGGTGCTAGGGTTTTATCAATCCCCATTTCAAATCCAAAAGTATTTAAACATGATGAAACACATGACTAGCTAGCTCAGAGCATACCAGAACTAGGGATGTGACAGTCCGGGTTAGTTCTACTCAAATCATACCAAAATCATATAAAACAATAGTAAACATGGCATGAATACTTCATAAATTATCGATACATTGGAGACATATCAGCGAGCATTAAGCATAATAAACGCTGAATAATGCACCACAAGTAGGATGTAATTTCATTGCATAACTATTGACTTTCGTGCTTGCATAGGGAATCACAAACCTTAACACCAATATTCTTACTAAAGCATGATTACTCATCAACATGACTCACATATCACATGATCATATCTCAAAACTATTACAAAGAATCAAGTTTATTTTGTCCAATGATGTTCATGAAAGTTTTTATTATATCCTCCTTGGATATCTATCACTTTGGGACTAATTTCATATGTTGCTTTTGATAAGCTCAAATAAATATAGGTGAAGATCACAAGCATCATATTTCTTTCTCTCAAAATAATTTCAGTGAAGCAAGAGAGAATTTCTTAAAATTTCACTAACTCTCAAATAATTCTAAGTGAAGCATGAGAGCATTTCTTCAAAAATACTAAAGCACACCATGCTCAAAAAGATATAAGTGAAGCAATAGAGAAATTCCATACCTCATAAAGATTTAAGTGAAGCATAGAGAGCAATTCTAACAAATCATAGAATAATTTTGGCTCTCTCAAATAGGTATGTCCAGCAAGGATTCATGACTAAAAATTAAAAGGAGAACAAGCAAAGACTCAAATCATACAAGACGCTCCAAGCAAAACTCATAATATGTGACGAATAAAAATATAGCTTCAAGTAAAATACCGATGGTCGTTAGAAGAAAGAGGGGATGCCACTCGGGCGTCCTCAAGCTTAGTTGCTTGCTTCTCTTTGGATAATATCTTGGGATGCCATGGGCATCCCCAAGCTTAGGCTCTTCTTACTCCTTATTCCTTCATCCATTGTAATATCACCCAAAACATGAAAACTTCAATCACAGAAAACTCAACAAAACCTTCTTGAGATCCGTTAGTATAAGAAAACAAATCACTACTATAAGTACTGTTGAAAACTCATTCATATTTTATTCTTGAATTATATATAATTTATTCCAACTTTTCTATGGCAAAAACTCTTCAAAGAAAACCATAGAATCATCAAAACAAGCACACAACGCAAAGAAAACAGAATCTGTCAAAAACAGAACAGTCTGTAGCAATCTGGATATTTCGAATACTTATGGAACTCAACAAATTCTGCAAAATTAAGAAGACATGTGCAATTTGTGTATTAATATTATGCAAAAAGAATTGGTAACTTATCAAGCTTCTGTTAAAAATGAGAATTATTTTCGTGAGTGCAAAAGTTTCTATTTTTAAGCAAGATCAAATCAACTATCACCCAACATAATCCTAAAGGCTTTGCTTGGCATAAACACTAATTTAAACCACAAAAACACTTCTAACCAGAGGCATAATTGGGTACTTTATTGAAAACAGCAAAAAAACCAAAAAGCAAAAAGATAAAAGTTGGGTTGCCTCCCAAGGAGCGCTATTGTTTTACGCCCCTAGCTAGGCATAAAGCAAGGATCTAAGTATTGTCATCTTTGTATTTGATTTTCTCAGAGGTGTTTTTCAAGAGGCTTTGCAAAGACAACATAAAATACATTATCCATGGAAACCTTAGTACTATCAAGTTGCTTATCAACATAACCCTTTTTATTTCTGGCAACAATCCAAGAATAATGGTTATTAACATCATTGAAAACTTGTTGGATTATATCTAAAACAGGGACTTCCTTTTTAAGATTATCATCAAAGATTTGATTATCCCCAACCAAATGTCTTAGCGCATAATCACTATTATAAAGAATTTCATCTATCACCAGTTTTTCATGATTCATACCATAGAAATCAAAGATTTCCCTTGCTTCCCGAACTATGTAATCAAATTTATTCATAGGAACAAAGGTGGCCAACTTCTTAGCTTTGGGATTCTTTATGACGGGTAACTCAAAAAACAATCTTTGTAGGGTAGGATGAGTGCGGATCAATTTATTTTCAAGTTTCAGAACTAGTACTGAAATAGCTTCCGCATAAGATTTAGTCCTCTTGAGTATAGGAACACCATCAAGACTTAAATTTCCAACGCAATTGAAAAATTCTTGAATACATTCTTTTCTTATAACATTCCCATGCCCCAAAAGAAAAGTTTTAGCATCCAGATTGCCAAATCATCCAATTTTAGGAGTTAGGCCATCATTTGTTTCTGCCATACCAAAATCACTCATGATTGCAAGCCAAAAGATAGATCTGATGAGTAAACGGCGAAAAAAAGAGGGCGAATAAGCAAATTTTTGTGAAGTGGGGGAGAGGAAAACGAGAGGCAATGGAGTCTAATGTAAATTGCGAGGAGATGAGATTTGTGATTAGGAACCTGGTAGATGTTGATGATGTCTCCGCAGCAATGGTGCCAGAAATTCCTTTTGATGTTTTCTTGAACTACGTTGGTATTTCCCCAAAGAGTAAGGGATGATGCTGCACAACAACGGTAGGTATTTCCCTTAGTGATGAGACCAAGGTTAATGAACCAGTAGGATAACCACACAACACTACAAGAATGGCACCTAAACACAAATAAAAAATACTCGCAACCCGGTGTATTAAAGGGGTTGTAAATCCCTTTCGGGCAACGGTGCCAGAAATTGGCGAGTAGACGGGATAAAAATTGTAGCAGATTGATAGATGCAAATAAAATTCGGCGAGATATTTTTGGGTTTTTGGATTAATAGATCTGAAAATAAAAGCAAATAAAACTAGATCTCAAAGGCAAATATAATAAAGAAGAGACCCGGGGGCCGTAGATTTCACTAGTGGCTTCTCTCAAGAAAAATAGCAAATGGTGGGTAAAAAAATTACTGTTGAGCAATTGATAGAACTTATAATCATGATGATATCCAGGCAATGATGATTATATAGGCATCACTTCCAAGATTAGTAGACCGACTCCTACTTGCATCTACTACTATTACTCCACACATCGACCGCTTTCCAGCATGCATCTAGTGTATTATGTTCTTGGAGAAACGGAGTAATGCAATAAGAATGATGACATGATGTAGAAAAGATCTATTTATGTAAAAATATACCCCATCTTGTTATCCTTAATAGCAACGATACATATGTGTCGGTTCCCCTTGTCGGTGTCAAAACCGGCAGATCTCGGGTAGGGGGTCCCGAACTGTGCGTCTGAGGATCAATGGTAACAAGGGACAAAGGGGACACAATGTTTACCCAGGTTCGGGCCCTCTTAAAGAAGGTAAAACCCTACATCATGCTTGATTTTACTCAATTAGTATAGGGGTTACAAGATTTGATCTACCTCGAGATCGTAATGGCTAAACCCTAGCTATCTAGCCTATGAGATTTCTGATGATCTCTACAAACTAACCCCTCCGGTTTATATACACATCAGAGAGGCCTAGGGTTGTACAAAGTCGGTTTGTAAGGGAAGGAAATAACATATCCGGACACCAAACTTGCCCTCCACGCATATAGGAGTCCTACCCGGATACGGGGGAAAGTCTTTTGCGTCTATCTTCACGGCCCATCAGTATGGCACATATCAAATAGTCCGGACACCCGAGAACCCCCTAGTCTCGGACTCCCTCAGTAGCCCCTGAACCAGTCTTCGATGACGATGTGTTCGGCACACGGATTGTCTTCAGCATCGCAAGGTGGGTTCCTTCTCTTAAACACTTTAGGATAACTCCCTGCACAAAGGATATGTATGACTGTATCCGTCTCTGTGTAATTAATACAACCCTTAGCCATGAAGGCAAGATATGAAAAACGGAACAATGTCTCTTACTGACAACTTTTTTGACGAAGCATCACGTTTGGCCCTTTAACATTTCGAACCGTTTTCACGCCTTTTGTTTCGCGTTTTGACGCATAGCCTCCATTGGCACGTCTTGTCAAAACAGAGATCGTGCCCGCCCATTATGGGATAATCATCAATAGGGTGTGAGTAGTCCAACTGTGTCATTCGCACGACCTCTTCGAGAATAGGCGAGTTTTATAGCTCGAGAGGGGGGCGTTTGGTATTTCACCGCCTATAAAAGGGTAAAGAATCACTTCTTTTTCCCCATGCCTTCTTCTAATTCCTGCCTTCCCACCTCTGAGTTCCAGCGCCCAAAACTTCAATCTTTCCCACCGCCACCAACCTCCCCAACCATGTCTGGATCCGGTTCCAAGTGTAAGTGGGAGGCCTCCTCCGTCATCGAGAAGGACATCAAAGAGCTCTGGGGTGTGGGCTATCTGTCCGTGGACATCGTGCACAATTTCCCTGCAAAAGATCAGGTCTTCCCCACTCCAGAGCCCGATGAGAGGGTCGTATTCATCCCTCATTTCCTCCGTGGTCTATGGTTTCCCCTGTACCACTTTGTATGAGGCCTCGTGTTCTATTACAGGCTAGATTTCCATGATCTAGCGCCTAAATTCCTTCCTCCACATATCGGCATTCATCGTCGTGTGCGAGGCTCTACTTCGCATCCCCCACACTTCAGCCTCTGGCTCAAGGTCTTCAATCTGAAGCCAAAGGTGGTCGATGGACAGCACGTGGACTGCGGTGGGGCTATGGTGAGCAATCTTCCCAACACCATCTTGCCCAAAGGGGCATTCGTTCAGACTGTCCAGGTGTGGCAGTAGGAGTGGTTCTACATCACTGAACCCCACGATGCCAAGTGGGTGGCCACACCTGACTTCAGATCCAAACCCCCCATGAGACTCACCTCATGGACCGCTAAGGGCCTTGATTGGGGATCCACGGCGGAGGCACAAATACTGCAAAAGTGCATCACCAACATGATAGGCAAAAACACTAGTCTCACAGATGTGAATCAGGTGATGCTCTTCCGCCGGACTCTTCCTTCCCAACTCCGGGCCTCTCATATGTGGGAGTTTAATCCGGAGGAGCCACGAACCTTGAAGCACTTCTTCAGCTCGACGCACGAAGAAATTTTGAAGCTTCTCTTCAAGGCCCCAAAAACTTGGCCGAAGAAGACCGAAGACATCAGTCTCGACATCGAGAACCCGGCCTTGTAGGTAAGTATGATTTTTTCAAGTACCTATTCAATAAATAAGTTTAGATATAATGTATTTCCTGTCCTTCGTATAGGGCTGGACGGCAAAGGTGGAACGGATCAAATGTCCGGCACCGCTGCCTGAAGACCCAGCCATGGCCCGACTGACAGAGATGCTAGTCATGGTGCCTTATCAGGCGCCGGATAAGAAGGCCAAGAAGAAGAAGGGCAAGGAGGCCAAAGGCATCCCCTGCCACAAGGGTCCTTCGGACGCAGTGTCCGGAGAGACCGAAGCCCTCTCTTCCCATGGGGGAGATGAGGAAGAAGAGGAGGAGGAAGTGCCAAGCGACTCCCCTTTTAGGGGGAGGAAGACAAAGAGGGCGACCTCCACAGACCCGGAGGGGGAGGCACCCAAGAAGGGGAAGATGGCCCTCTCGGATGGTTCAGACTCAGAGTTCGAACTAGTCCCCAAGAGACCTCCCAGGGTGAAGCTGTCGGTGTCAAAACCGGCGAATCTTGGGTAGGGGGTCCCGAACTGTGCGTCTAAGGCTAATGGTAACAGGAGGTAGGGTACACGATGTTTTACCCAGGTTCGGGCCCTCTCAATGGAGGTAATACCCTACTTCCTGCTTGATTGATCTTGATGATATGAGTATTAGAAGAGTTGATCCACCACGAGATCATAGAGGCTAAACCCTAGAAGCAAGCCTATGATTATGATTGTTGTTCTCCTACGGACTAAACCCTCCGGTTTATATAGACACCGGAGGGAGCTAGGGTTACACAGAGTCGGTTACAGAGAAGGAAATCTACATATCCGAATATCCAAGCTTGCCTTCCACGCAAAGGAGAGTCTTATTCGAACACGGGACGAAGTCTTCAATCGTGTATCTTCATAGTCCAACAGTCCGACCAAAGTATATAGTACGGCTGTCCGAGGACCCCTTAATCCAGGACTCCCTCAGTAGCCCCTAAAACAGGCTTCAATGACGATGAGTCCGGAGCGCAGATTGTCTTCGGCATTGCAAGGCGGGTTCCTTCTCCGAATATTCCATAGAAGATTTAGGACACAAGGATCATGTCCGGCTCTACAAAACGAACTCCACGTTCCACTGTGGAGAGTATAGTATTCCACAAATCCAATATGCTGACAGCTTTTGAGAGCATGACATCACGCCACGGTCCAGTCATTATTCAAACCGTTCTTCACAACCAGCCATTGCACGTAATTCAAGGCGGTTTCCTTGACACATCTTGTCGAAGCAGATATCGTGTCCCCTTATCACAGGATTCTCATCAATACGGGTATGGGTAACCCAACCACGCCATCAATCGTGGCCCTTGGGAAATAAGCAATCTTAATGGGCAAGTGGGCATGCGCATAGTTTCTACCGCCTTTATAAAGAGATAAGAATTCTCATCTTTCACCCACGCCCACTTCCTTCTTCGTTCATCCATTCTCGCACACTCGAGCTCCAGCACCCCATATCTCACCTTCTCCGCACACCCAAACATGTCCGAAGCGAGAGGTAAGTGGGTGGCCTCCTCCGTCAAGGAGGAGGACATTACGAAGCTCCGGGCGGCCGGATATTTGGCCGCAGACATTGCGCACCGGCTCCCAGACGCAGGGCAGATCATTCCGACTCCAGGACCCCATGAGAGGGTCGTGTTCCTCACCCACTTCGTCCGCGGAATGGGATTCCCCCTCCACCCGTTTGTCCGCGGGCTCTTGTTCTATTACGCGCCGTATTTTCATGATCTGGCCCCTAACTTCATCCTCTACATCTCGGCGTTCATCGTGTGTGCAAGGCTTTTCTCCGCATCAGGCCCCGCTTTGGCCTGTGGCTAAAGATCTTCAACGTGAAGCCGAAGATAGTGGTCGGCCAGCAGGCGGAGTGTGGTGGCGCCATGGTGGGCAAGATGCCCAATGTCACCTGGCTCGAGGGCTCCTTTGCGGAGACCGTGAAGGGCTGGCAATCAGGGTGGGTCTACATCACCAAGCCGCGCGATGCCAATTGGGTGGCGGCCCCCGAATTCCGATCTGGCATCCCTGTGCGGCTTACTTCCTGGAAGAGGAAAGGCCTAGCCTGGGGAGCATCTGCAGAGCTGACCGGACTCCAGAACTGTGTCAAGAATATGATAACCAAGAATATCAAGCTTGTCAACATGGTCCAGGTCATGCTATTTCGTCGGATTATCCCCTGTCAAAGACGGGCATTCAATCTGTGGGAGTTCGACATGGCCCAACTCCAGACACTGCAAGAGCTCTTTGACACGACGCACAAAGACGTCTGGAAGGTGTTGTTCAAGTCCGGCGAAGTCCCTCCTCCCATTTCCGAGGACCGCGGACTTAGCGCCAAGCGCCATGCCAATGCGGTACGCATTCTACATTTTGCAAGATGTGCCTTTCCTCAACATATTCGTGGGAGCAACTTAAGCCATCGCACCGATCTAACAGGAATACATGGAGACGGTGGAGCGGATCGACTGTCCGGCTCTGTTGCCTAAAGATCCAGCAACCGCTCTCCTGATGGAGATGCTAGTTCCGGCGCCTTATGAGGTGCCGGAGAAGAAGGCCAAGAAGATGGCTGTGGGGACCAGAAAAAGTCTCCGGCGCAATGTGGTGCCGGACTCGTCGTCTGAAGACACTGAGGTGCACTCCTCCAATGACAACGAGGAGGAGGAAGAAGAAAACCCTCACCCAAAACGAGGGGGAGAAGAAAAGGAAAGCCGCCCCTTCCGGGGAGGCCAAAGGGTCGAAGAGGGGAAGGACTCTCCCTCCGGACCACTCTACAACCGCCTCCTACAGCGAGGAGGAGTGGCTACCCAGGGCCAAGCCCCTGGCGAAGTCGTAAGTATCCGGATGCCATAACACCCTTTGCATGTTTTTATCTTTACTCACTATGTCTAGACTTGTTTATGTAGTT
Source organism: Triticum aestivum (assembly GCF_018294505.1). Lineage (NCBI taxonomy): Eukaryota > Viridiplantae > Streptophyta > Magnoliopsida > Poales > Poaceae > Triticum > Triticum aestivum. The sequence continues at coordinate 732,452,076 of NC_057798.1, read as the reverse complement.
CTCCCAAAGCCCACATCGACTTTCCCTCCTCAGATGGGTCCTTGAGTTCGTCGGAGATGAATAGCTATTCGCTCCCGACGGCTTCTACCCCCCGGCCCGCGGATGACACCGAGGTGTTATCTCAAAGGATGCCGGGCCAGGAGGAGGTAGTCCTGGAGACGCCTCAAGGCGAGACTCCCGATGCTGGGCTCATGGGGAAGATCCCCATGGATTCGAGCGAAGGGGGCCGCAGTAGGCTTGGCCCCCAGCCGGATACTGCTCCGGAGCCTCCAGTGGTTCCGGATTCAGGCAGGCAGCCGCCCGTTAAGGGGGCAAGCCGTCTGTGCCGACGACCTCTGCTCATCCAGAGGCGTCAGATAACTTGGTGGAAGCGCTTCAGAGCGCTTCCCTTAATGAAGGACACTGTATTCTTATGAGTACGGTGATTGCGAAGGTCCAATCCGCGAAAAGTGGATTAACCGAAGCCTGCACCAAGCTCCTAACAAGCTTTGAGGTAAGTATTTTAAGTTATAAGAAAGTATCACAGTACAGACAGTAGCCCCTGATGCTCTGTTTGGTGTTCGGGAACAAAAGACGAACAGAGGATCAAATATGTTTTCCCAGGTGTCTAATCATATTATGTGTTTGTGAAGAAGCAGGCGTCGCTGCTGGCCGCCGCCGCCGCTGCCACTGCGGAGGTCACCGGACAGAGGCAGAGCCTTGGGCAGGCCGAAGAAGAGCTCGGCCTCGTGAGGAGGCAGCTCGAGGAGAACAAAGGTAAGCAATACCCCGTCTGAGCATAATATTCAAAGGAAAACATCGTTGATGTTAATAGAAGCACGATGGATTTTACTAGGGGCCGCGACCGAAGTGGCGTCCCTCAAGAAGACACTGTCCGAGGCCAAAAGAAAAGCGGTCAAGGAGCACACCGAGCACAAAAAACAAGCGGCGCGAGTTGATGAGGTCCAGCAAGAGCTTCAGGACTTGATCAAAAAGTTTGAGTCCTTGGAGCGTGACTCCAAGACGCAAGAGTCGGAGCTTGCGAAGGCCCGTCAGAGCGCACTAGACGCTAAGGCCGAAGCCCAAAAGGCCCTCACGGAAATTGAGGCGACCAAGAAGATAGATGCGGGTAAGGCTTTCATTATGCAAAGCAAGCATGTGGAGGAGACATTCCTTTTACTTACCCGAATACGGAGCTCTCCAGCAGCATTCGCAGATCTGCCGCGCAGCATCTCTGATGCTGCAGAGTTCTACCGGGCCGAGGAGGGAAGCTCGACAGAGAAGCTATTTTGGTCCCAGTATATTGGGGCCGAACACCCGATGTCCTTGAGCGACCAGCTAAAGCAATTGGTCGAACTCCACAAGGCGGCCGAACTGGCCATGAAGGACTTCATAGTCCGGCTGTGGCCCGGCGAGCCCCTTCCCAGCAGTTACTTCGGCTTTATCAAGCGGATGGTGAATGCCTGTCCACGGCTTGAAGTCGTCAAGCGGTCTATCTGTATTGAGGGTGCACGCAGAGCTTTGGCCCATGCATAGGTGCACTGGGGTAAGATGGACCCCGAGAAGCTGGTGATGGAGGGGCCGCCGAAGGGCAAAGAACATCACCACCCTGAACAGTACTATGACAATGTCATTAAGGGTGCCCGCCTTGTGGCGGATGAATGTACGAAGGATGTGATATTTTAATGAATGTAATCATGTCATCCTGTATTATGAAAACCAGTTCATGTGCGCTATGTATCACTTGTTAATTTAAAATATTACCTTCTGTGCGGTCGTTGTAAAAATTCTTGAGAGCTGGCCAGTCGTCGGCTTCCGCCCCCATGTAACTAGTATTGGGGTGTTCGGGATAAGTATAAACACTCTTTATCCATGTTTTTGGTCCTTTTAAGGAGGTGTTAAGCGCCACGAATGAGGCAATCGGACTATACGGCTTTATCGCCCTCACTTAGCCATAGAAGTCTATAATTTTAAATTTTGGCGAAGCCCCTAGTATCCGGAAGGACGGACTTGGGGAGCTATGCACGCCTAAATCAGACGAGGCCGATTCCTAGCCTAACGGGGAAAAAATCTTTAGGGATTTGAGACCTCTCGAACAGCGACCAGCTCTCGCCTTATCATGACAGTCAGTTTTCGGCTATCTCTACTAAGGAGCTCGTCCGGAAGAACCAGGACACAATCGCAGTAGTTCTCCCTGCGCTACGTAAGGTACCAAAACATAGGAGCCGGGAAAACCCAACTATTGACCCAAGATATGATTCGGAGCAGATGCATATAGTGCTATAAGTTCGGGGTGCCGCACAGTCGAAAGTGTTCGGACTTGTCTTGCCAGGTTATGGGGTACTGAAGCCCCTGGCAGAGTGGTCGTGCCAAAATGCACGGGTAAAATAAATAAGCAGTAAAGAAAAAGGGGCAAATAAACTTAATAGCAAGCTGACGTTGTATACTATTTTCCCTTTAAAATGATACATCAAAGCATACATATAGAAGTAGTGCGATAAGCAGAATAGGGCTGTTTGACACATCCTAACTAGGAGCGCGCGGTATGCGTTTATGTAAAACAGGTATAACGATTGTTACCAGAGACCACCTAAGGATTCCCTCGTACGCCAAAGCTTCTTATCCTCATGGTGTGTCCATCCCACTATGTGTTTGATAGCCGGTCTTTCGGAAGAGCCTCCTGAAGTTAGGGACCTGAAAGAAGAAAGGGGTGCAAAAATGCGTGTGTCCTTGGGCGGTCGAACCGCATTATGGACCGTGTCATGGTCGTGCCTCCGCCTATGCCCATGGTATTTTAAGTGCATAGTTATGTACGCGCAACACGAATGTCATTTCTTGGCTGGGACTAGGGCGGAGGCCGAATTGCTAGTCGAGCTCTGGTCGTGCCGGACGATCCTGTAGCAGAGTACTCCGGACTTGCTTGGTGGTATCCGGGTTCTTTATCGCCGAGTTGGTTGTTTGCCTAAGAAGGTTGTTTTGTACTTCCGCCGTGAGGGCCGCAGAGTGCTCCTCCGTACGAAGTGAGCGCTCTGTGTTTCCATTAACTGTAATAACGCCGCGAGGTCCCGGCATTTTGAGCTCGAGATATGCATAATTCGGTACCGCATTGAGTTTGGAAAATGCGGTTCGTTCGAGCAGTGCTTGATAGCCGCTGTGGAAGGGGACGATGTTGAAGATTAGCTCCTCGGTCCGGAAATTGTCCAGAGATCTGAAGACCACTTCTAGTGTGACTGAGCCCGTGCAACAGGCCTCTACACCAGGTATGACACCCTTGAAGGTGGTTTTTGTGGGCTTGATCCTTGAGGGGTCAATGCCCATTTTGCATACTGTGTCCTGATAGAGCAGATTCAGGCTGCTACCGCCGTCCATGAGGACTCGTGTGAGATGGAATCCGTCGATGATGGGGTCAAGGACCAATGCGGCCGAACCGCCATGACGGATACTGGTAGGATGGTCTCTGCGATCGAAAGTGATCGGACAAGAGGACCATGGGTTAAATTCTGGGGCGACTGGCTCCATCGCGTAGACGTCCCTTAGTGCAAGCTTCCGTTCCCGCTGGGGGATATGGGTTGCGTATATCATATTCACTGTTTTCACCTGGCACTCTTCGTCATCATCGCTATGCAGCCCCTTTTCCTTGTTTTCGGCATTCAACTTGCCGGCCTGTTTAAACACCCAACATTCCCTGTTAGTGTGGTTGGCTGGTTTATCCGGGGTGCCGTGAATTTGACATGAGCGATCGAGTATGCGGTCCAAACTGGACGAGCCCGGACCGTTTCTCTTGAATGGCTTTTTTCGCTGTCCGGATTTAAAGCCTCTGAATCCGGCATTGACTGTCGTGTCTTCGGCGTTGTCGCCATTATTGCAACGTTTGTGTCTATTCCGTCGCGGCTTGCCGTTACTATCCCTGGCATCTGAACCGCCTGAGTTTTTGGGTGTGACATTGCTGTGAGCCAGCCAGCTGTCCTCACCTGCACAGAAGCGGGTCATGAGTGTCGTGAGGGCTGCCATGGACTTTGGCTTCTCTTGGCCGAGATGTCGGGCTAGCCATTCGTCTCGGATGTTATGCTTGAAGGCCGCTAAGGCTTCAGCATCCGGACAGTCGACAATTTGGTTCTTTTTGGTTAGTAACCGAGTCTAGAATTTCCTGGCTGACTCTCCGGGCTGCTGGGTTATGTGACTTAAGTCATCAGCATCCGGTGGTCGCACGTAAGTTCCCTGGAAGTTATCGAGGAATGCGTCTTCCAGATCCTCCCAACTGCTAATGGAGCTTGCTGGCAGGCTATTAAGACAATGCCTAGCCGGTCCTTTGAGCTTAAGTGGTAGGTACTTTATGGCATGTAAGTCATCGCCATGGGCCATGTGGATGTGGAGAAGAAAGTCTTCGATCCATACCGCGGGGTCTGTTGTGCCATCGTATGATTCAATATTTACGGGTTTAAACCCTTCTAGGAATTCGTGATCCATAACTTCATCAATGAAGCATAGGGGGTGTGCGGCGCCTCTATGCCGGGCTACATCCTGACGTAGTTTGAATGAGTCCGGTCTATTGTATTCGGCTCGGCCAGACTTTTGTTTATTGTATCCGGCGTGACGGTCATCCTCACATCTTGCCCCCGTGATCCGTAGATCGATCTTGACTGTCCTACTTTGTTTTCCAATACTTCTCGCAAGTCCTTCGTGTAGCCCCGGGCCTTAGTATTATCATTTGATTGGCGACGGGGTGCGGTCTGGACATCGGGCTGGTAAGCCGCTTTGTCGCGGCCACGGGGTGGCCGGTCAGCCGCATCATGCGCTGGTAGCGTGGGTTTTAAGGCCTCCTCCTCGAGTTGAGGTAGCAGCCTGCACTTTGGGTAGCTTTTGCTAGGGCGCTCGAGTCCGTATTCCTCGGCAGCCAGGACCTAGGTCCATCTGTCCGTTAGCAGATCCTGATCAGCTTCAAGTTGTTGATGTTTTTTCTTCAGGCTTTTTGCAGTGGCTATAAGCCGGTGTTTGAAGCGCACCTGCTCGACGGGGTCCTCAGGCACGATGAATTCTTCGTCGCCAAGGCTCACCTCATCTTCGGAGAGAGGCATATAGTTATCCTCCTCTGATTCTCCATCCTTTGCATATTCTTTAGAGCTAGCTTGCCCCTCCTCTTGCTCGGCTTGCTCTAAGCCTGGCTGGGCAGGATTGTATTCGTCTTCGGCACCATCCGGATTGTTATCCCTTGTGCCGGTATCACTATTTTTGCTATGGCGGGGCTTGGAGCGGCGCCGATGACGCTGTTGTCTAGATTGCTTCCCCAAGGGGTTATCTTCCGCTGCCTCATCGCCATTGTTTTATTTAGGGGTATGAACCATATAAATATCATATGAGGAGGTGGCGGTCCAGTGCCCTATAGGAGGTGGTTCCTGTTCTTCTCCTACATCGTCGTCCATACCGTTGATGTCTTCGGAGTCGAAGTCAAGCACATCGGTTAAGTCATCGACAGTGGCTATAAAGTGGGTGGTGGTGGGGGACGAATTTCTTCGTCGTCCGCTCCCCACTCGAGCCGGACATAGTTAGGCCAAGAGTCTCCTGACAAGGACAGAGACCTTAATGAGTTCAGCACATCACCCAAGAGTGAGTGGTGAAAAATATCCGCAGCGGTGAACTCCATGATGGGTGCCCAATCTGATTCGATAGGCACGGACGCACGTGGTTCGGATTCAACAACTGGGGAAGAGTCCGGGGGTCCGATGGCACCCCATTCACAGGAAGTGGAATCGGTGTTCGGCTCCAACGCTGATGAGTGTGCGACCTCCATGGCGGGGTCCATCCACCCGTCCTCGGAAGGCATGATCTGCTCTGGGTTGATTCTCGGCGGCCACACGGGTGCGATTTCCTGAATACTATCCGGTGGCAGATTAAAGTCATGTCCGTCGTGACTGTTCGGCGCACCTGTCCTGGGCTCAAATCCATCGAAGATCAGGTCTTCGTGGATGTCGGCAGTGTAGTTTAAGCTTCCAAACCTGACCTGATGGCCAGGGGTGTAGCTATCGATCTACTCTAGATGGCCTAGCGAGTTGGCCCGCAGTACGAAGCCGCCGAATACGAAATCTTCCCGGGAAGGAAACCCCCCCCCCCCTGGACCGCATCGTTGAAGATGATCGAAGGGGCCATCAAGCCTTACAGTAACGGCATAGTGGAACTCTCAATGAAGGCACCATTGTCGTTGTCAAAACCGGCGGATCTCGGGTAGGGGGTCCCGAACTGTGAATCTAAGGCTAATGGTAACAGGAGGCAGGGGACACGATGTTTTACCCAGATTCGGGCCCTCTCGATGGAGGTAATACCCTACTTCCTGCTTGATTGATCTTGATGATATGAGTAGTACAAGAGTTGATCCACCACGAGATCGTATAGGCTAAACCCTAGAAGCTAGCCTATGATAATGATTGTTGTTCTCCTACGGACTAAACCCTCCAGTTTATATAGACACCGGAAGGGGCTAGGGTTACACAGAGTCGGTTACAGAGAAGGAAATCTACATATCCGAATATCCAAGCTTGCCTTCCACGCAAAGGAGAGTCCCATCCGAACACGGGACGAAGTCTTCAATCTTGTATCTTCATAGTCCAACAGTCCGGCCAAAGTATATAGTCTGGCTGTCCGAGGACCCCTTAATCCAGGACTCCCTCATAGGCTGATACGTCTCCAACATATCTATAATTTTTGATTATTTCATGCTATTATATTACCTATTTTGGATGTCTATGGGCTTTATTTTACACATTTATATCATTTTTAGGACTAACCTACTCAATGGAGGCCCAGCCCGTATTGCTGTTTTTTTTGCCTATTTCAGTATTTCAAAGAAAAGGAATATCAAATGGAGTCCAAAAGGAATGAAACCTTCGGGAGCGTGATTTTTGGAACGAACGTGATCCGAAGGACTTGGAGTGCAAGTCAAGAAGCAGCCGAGGCAGCCACGAGGGTGGGAGGCGTGCCCACCCCTACAGGGCGTGCCCCCCTGTCTTGTGGGCCCCTTGGCCGGCCACCGATGTACTTCTTCCTCCTATATAAGCCTACATACCCCGAAAACATCCAGGGAGCCACCGAAGAAATATTTCCCACCACCGTAACCTTCCGTATCCGCGAGATCCCATCTTGGAGTCGTCGCTGGTGTTCTGCCGGAGGGGGAATCCACCACGGAGGGCTTCTACATCAACACCATAGCCCCTCCGATGAGTTGTGATTAGTTTACCACAGACCTTCGCGTCCATAGTAATTAGCTAGATGGCTTCTTCTCTCTTTTTGGATCTCAATACAATGTTCTCCCCCTCTCTTGTGGAGATCTATTTGATGTAACCTCTTTTTGCGGTGTGTTTGTCCAGATACGATGAATTGTGGGTTTATGATCAAGTTTATCTATGAATAATATTTGAATCTTCTCTGAATTCTTTTATGTATGATTGAGTTATCTTTAAAGTCTCTTCGAATTATCGGTTTGGTTTGGCCTACTAGATTGATCTTCCTTGCCATGGGAGAAGTGCTTATCTTTGGGTTCAATCTTGCAGTGTTCTTACCCAGTGACAGAAAGGGTTGCAAGACACGTATTGTATTGTTCCATCGAGGATAAAAAGATGGGGTTTCTATCATATTTCTTGAGTTTATCCTTCTACATCATGTCATCTTTCTTAATGTGTTACTCTGTTCTTATGAACTTAATACTCTAGATGCATGCTGGATAGCGGTCGATGTGTGGAGTAATAGTAGTAGATGCAGGCAGGAGTCAGTCTACTTGTTGCGGACGTGATGCCTATATACATGATCATGCCTAGATAATCTCATAATTATTCGCTTTTCTATCAATTGCTCGACAGTAATTTGTTCACCCACCGTAATACTTATGCTATCTTGAGAGAAGCCTCTAGTGAAACCTATGGCCCTCGGGTCTATCTTTTATCATATAAGTTTCCAATCTACTTTTATTTGCATCTTTATTTTCTGCATCTATATTATAAAATACCAAAAATATATTTATATTATCACATTATCTCTATCAAATCTCACTTTCGCAAGTGGACGTGAGGGGATTGACAACCCCTTTATCGCGTTGGTTGCGAGTTCTTTGTTTGTTTGTGTAGGTTCGTGGGACTTGTGAGGAGCCTCCTACTGGATTGATACCTTGGTTCTCAAAAACTGAGGGAAATACTTATGCTACTGTGCTGCATCACCCTTTCCTCTTCAAGGAAAACCAACGCAAGCTCAAGACGTAGCAAGAAGGATTTCTGGCGCCGTTGCCGGGGAGGTCTTCGCTCAAGTCAAGACATACCAAGTACCCATCACAAACTCATCTCCCTCTCATTTACATTATTTTCCATTTTCCTCTCATTTTCCTCTCCCCCACTTCACCCTTGCCATTTTTCGCCTTCTCTTTCCCAATCTCCTCTCTTTTCCGCTTGCCTTCCCGTTGCCATGGCTGAGTCAAAAAGAACTAAGGGATCTCTCCCTAGTTTTAGTGCCTTGGATAGCCCGTCTATCCTCTCTAAGCTCCTAAATAATGATGCTATGGGGAGACCTACCGGGGTTATCAATGAGAATTTAAATAATTGTGATGAAGATGACTCCAGAATTTTTCATTATTTGCTTGATGACTCTTCAAAAGATGCTTGGGATAGGTTATTAAGGATTCGGGTTAGCTATGTGCCACAATATCAAATTGAAGTTCACTTAAAAAAAATTATGTTGTCTTGCCCGCTTCTTTCAAACAAGTTCTAGATTCTATTTTTGAAGAAGGTTTTCTTGAAGGGGATTCTATTGATACCTATGAAAAAATGAAAACCATATTTGGGCACCCTATGAATGACAAGGTTGAATCAACTACTCTCTTGTGCTTTTATCAAAATGAGATTATCAAGGAGATGAAGTCTAGCTTAGATGCAAATTTCCGTAACGTGCTTAATCTTACTTCATCCATTAACGGCAATGTGCTTAACCTAAATAGAAGAATGAATTCCATAGAAAGGAGATCCTCTTTTTCCTTTCCAAGTGCCAAAGATGGCACTACTTAGATCTATCTTCGCTTTTATGCCTAGCTAGGGGCGTTAAACGATAGCGCTAGTTGGGTGGCAACCCAATTTTCTTTGTGTTTCTTGTTTTTGTTCCTGTTTAGTAATAAATTTTGTTTCTACTTTCTGTTTAGATGCGTTTTCATGTTTTATTTAGTGTTTGTGCCAAGTAGAACCTATAGGATAACCTATGATATGAGTTGATTTGATTCTGCTGAAAAACAGAAACTTTGTACTCACGAGAAAATATTCAATAAATTACAGAAACGAGATTTTGCATTGGTTCTTTTTTGCTTCTGTTCAATAAACAAATTTTTAGGACGTCCTATTTTGGTAGGATTATTAAAGGTCCAGAAGTTTGCGTTAGTTACAGATTTCTACAGACTGTTCTGTTTTTGACAGATTCTGTTTTTCGTGTGTTGTTTGCTTATTTTAATGCACCTATGGCTAGTAAAATAGTTTATGAACCATAGAGAACTTGGAATACAGTAGGTTTAACACAAATATAAATAAATAATTAGTTCATTACAGTACCTTATGTGGTGGTTTTGTTTTCTTTCACTAACGGAGCTTACGAGATTTCCTGTTGAGTTTTGTGTTGTGAAGTTTTCAAGTTTTGGGTAAAGATTTGATGGACTATGGAATAAAGGGTGGCAAAATCCTAAGCTTGGGGATGCACAAGGAACCCCAAGATATTCAAGAATACCCAAAAGCCTAAGCTTGGGGATGCCCCCGGAAGGCATCCCCTCTTTCGTCTTCGTTCATTGGTAACTTTACTTGGAGCTATATTTTTATTTGCTACATGATATGTGTTTTGCTTGGAGCATCGTGTATTATATTAGTATTTGATTTTTAGTTTACCACAATAATCTTTGCTGTAACACACCTTTTGGTAGAATCCTACTTGATTGAAATTTATTATAATACTCTATGTGCTTCACTTATATCTTTTGAGCTAGCTAGTTTTTGCTCTAGTGCTTCACTTATATCTTTTAGAGCACGGCGGTGGATTAATTTTGAAGAAATTGTTGATCTCTCATGCTTCACTTATATTATTTTGAGAGTATTTTAGAACAGCATGGTATTGGCTATGGTTATAAATTGGTCCTAGAATGATGATCATCCAAGTTGGGTATAATAAAAACTATCATAGGAAGTGAATTGGATGCTATGATCAACCTGATACTTGATAATAGTTTTGAGATAGGGAGGTAGTGTGACACTCCAAAAAATTTGTGGTTTTTGTTTTCAAAAAGAAAACCTTTTGGTTTTGGGTTTTTCCTTGGTTTTGATCCCTCTTGATTTTTACCATACCTCTTATGGTAAAATTCCCCCAAAACCCCTCCTTCCACTTTGAGACAACCCAAACATTCTGTCCCAACTAATAAAATCCATTTTTGGATTTTATTCCATCCATTTCTTTCCCCAAAACAATTTTGTCCTTTATTTTGAGCCTAGGTCATTTGCAAAGCAAGTACCTTAATGCCTTTGATTTTTGATCTCAACTCAACTCCCCTGGATAGTCCTTAGCACCCACAACCTAGAACCATCATGATCCACTCTTCTTCCTTTCAAAATTTTCAAAATTCAACCTCTGCAAGTTTGAACCAGATTTGTCAAATTTGGTGAAATTCATATCTCCACTTCTCCAAAAATTCCACCAAAATTCGGGCGACCTCTAGTTGCAATAAGAGGCCACTCCACCAAAAACCAGCTCAAGGAAAAATCCCCACATGCCAAAGTCATTCTGTCGAACACCTGGCATGCACTGTTACTGTTCATATTCAGTAAAATTCAGAATTCAGTGTTGTTTCTTCGTCAGAGTTTTAGTCACATGTAAACTGTGCACTTGGCACGTTGCTCACGGCCCCTCCTCCTTGTCCGGAGCTCCACAAGCGCGCTTGGCTCGTTCTGGGCGTCGGTGGCGCCCTGACCCGCCCACGCCGGCGTGTCTTGCGGCGGCAGAACCACCGTAATGGCCGACAAGGAGACACCCTACGGCATAACACCGTTCGGCACCGCCCAAACCTCCTGAGAGCTCCGCGTGGCCATCTCCTTGCCAGCGCACGCATGCAGCACCGTCGCCGTGGCCTGGCACGCGCAGAGCGCGTTTTCTGCCGCTGACGTGCCGTGCGGCCGTTCCGTCGAGGACAGGCCGTAACCACCCCTTCCTTGCTGAGTTGGACACTGGAATGGCACCAGTGCTTTGTCTAGTCGATGCTCAAGCCCCTAATCCAACCGTCCAGCCACAGCGCCACCGTAATCGCTCGCCGGACTTATCCGTTCAAGGCAACCGCCTCGGGCCGGCTATAAATAGCACCCCCCGAGCTTGCTCTCGCCCCCGCACAACTCCACCACCTCACCAGACCCCGCCTAGCCACTGGAAGAGCCTCGAAGGGCCCTTCTTCCTCAACTCCGGCCACCTCCGTCCGCCTCGGGTTCTGGCAACGTTCTCTTCGGAGAGAACTCCTCCATCGTCCTAATCTTGCCCGTAGCCTCGTACCACCAGTAGGAGGCTAAACCCCACTTCAATTTCACCCTCGCAACTCTCTCCGGCGAGATCCACGATGACCCGAACCACCGTCCGCCAGAGAAAGGGCCGCCGTCGACACAGTGCTCGCCGGCGACTACCACCACCACCACCCATAGACGCGGAAGGACGTGCTGAACACAGAGGTACCACCCGATCACCCTGCCCCGCCGTGGATCGCCGTCGGCGACCACCGCACCTCTCGGGCGCCGTTGCGCCCTGTTTCCCTCGTTTGAATATTCAAACCTGACAGGTGGAGCCCGCCTGTCAGCCTCTCAGCCTTTTCTTTTAAACGAACCGTTTTCTGAACTTTTCTGCAAAACCCCCTAGGAGTTTTCTGTTTCATTATAGAAAGGTCCCTGGATCAAAACCCTTATATCTTTTAATCAAAAAAGTATTTTTGGTTGATTCTTTTTCTGTTCTCTTTAGAATTTTGTCTAGTTTTGTATCAGATTTATTTGAAAATTATTTGGTATACTTTTTGTGCACCTCGCGGTATTTACGTTACGTGCGTATTTTTCTTATACCGTAGATTCCGGAAGAAGTGACGGAACCGCAAACTTCACCCAGTTAGACTCTGACTACTCTGAACCAGGCAAGCATGTTTGAACTCTTGATATGATGAAGTGTTTTTTGCATGTTTGCATCTTAGGAATTTCATGGCATGTTTATGAACATTTCTTTAAATGTTATATTTCATGCACAGAAGTGGAAAGTAAGTTTCCGAAAGCCTTATGTTGTTGGATGCATATTGGCATGGCCATGAGATGGCATGAGGATGGGTAAGATGGTAGTGTTGTGACATGCCAATCTTATGCCAGTCCATTTGACATTAGTGTCATCATGAATCAAATCACATTCCCATTCATTTCCATTCATGTACTGCCACATGTTTTCTGCAAGGAATATGGCTTAGTAAGTTGCAACCATTTTCCTGGTACACACCAAGTAGAGAGACCGGGATGAGGGTTCCATGGCCCTGGATTAAATCCCGTCATCCGGTCAGGGGGCATGGATGTTTCCGGTTGGGACCGAGAGGGGGGCACCCCTTAGAGCGCGCGTATAGAAATTTGATCCCATGCTATTCGAGGTTGTGACCTCCCCGTCTCAAAGTTTTTCTTGGACGTTGCCTAGGGTGATTCCTGGCATCGTGAGGTAGAATGGGTGTGTACTAGTTAAATGCGTTTCTACCAAAATACCGTAAACGGAACTAGTCCTTCGTGACTATGGAAATCCGTTGGCTGTGGTCAGTGAGTACAAACTCTGCAGAGTCACAAATCCTTTAAATCATCGTGTAATTGTCCAAGTACTGTATTCATCTTATCTTGTCAGATATCAGTCTCAGTGACAAAACTCCGGTGGAATACATGTGTGTAAAATCCGGTTAAAAGTTTATTCTTGTGGATGGACTAATCTTGTTATTTACATTTGTTATAAGCCCCGTCTGTGATGTCTCTTAGACGTCCGACGGTGGCATACTTGTTATTTACATTTGTTATAAGCCCTGTCTGTGATGTCGCTCAGACGTCCGACGGTGGCATACTTGGTATTTATATTTGTTATAAGCCCTGTCTGTGATGTCGCTTAGACGTCCGACGGTGGCATACTTTAATTTAGCCTTTGATTCATTTAGGCAATTTTTGTTATAAGCCCTGTCTGTGATGTCACTCAGACGTCCGACGGTGGCATACTTGTTATTTACATTTGTTATAAGCCCTTTCTGTGATGTCGCTCAGACGTCCGACTGCGGCATTTCTTTTCAAAGCCCTTTCTGTGATGTCGCTCAGACGTCCGACTGTGGCATTTCTTTTCAAGCCCTTTATGTGGTGTCGCTTAGACGCCCGACTGTGGCATTTCTTTTATAAGCCCTTTATGTGGTGTCGCTTAGACGCCCGACTGCGGCATGAGTTTTATTTGTTTACCTTTCGAGGCGTCGCTCCAGACACCCGATCGGTTTTCTGTTACTTGTTTACTTATCAAGTTGTGCATAAATATTATTATTGGGATGAGCATCATTATTTTCTCTCATGACGCATTCATGCATGCATTTGTTATATCTTTAGTCCGAACTGTCTTGCGAGTACCTTCAAAGTACTCACCTGGCTTGTTGATTTGGCCAAATGTTGATGAAGGCGATCTCATGGATGAAGAGTTCAATAGCGAGTCCGATGCCTAGAGGAGTCCCATTCAGTCCCGTGCGATCCTGTTTTGGTCATTGTATCATATCCGCTTCCGCCACCCCAGAATAAATTTATCGAGCCTCACTTTGACGCTCGATGAGCTGCCAGTTAGGAGTCAAGTTATCCACCACCACTTTTATCTCGAGCTAGTAGCGTGCCACCACACCCCTGTGTCATAACCGCCCTTATGTAGGATATTGGCGAGTTTGTAATAATTTGTTGAGCAGCCTCAGCTCAACCCTGTAATATATTTATGCTACTGGTCCTCTGTTTATCAAGTATTTGTCTACCAGTGAGGATGACTTTTCCTATACTGGGACCAAAAGATCAATTTTCTCAATAAGCATTTTATTGAAAAACCGGTCGTGACAGACTTGGTACCAGAGCCAGGCTGACTATAGGAAGCCACTAGGTGCGATCGCTAATCGGTTATTAGCATGATAGAGTTTATTCATGTTCTTACAAAATGTAGTCATTTTTTTCTGACAGTCAGCATAAAAATTATGATCTGATCGCTCAGAATTTGTTCCTACTTTTGTAGATGGCTGGCAACGACTGTGAGTCATAGATGTTCGCCAACGTGCCTGAGGGGTTCGTCAAACTCCTCTGCTTCCTCGTTCAGGTCGCGATGGGGCCATCTGTGCGCCCAGTCTTCACACTCTATCCACACAAGATCAACGACAGTCTGACCATGCACCAGGCCGCGGTGCAATTTAGGGGAGGGCGTGCTGAGATGCGCCGCTTCCGATTCTTGGGGAGAGCCATGCCTACAGAGAGACATGCTATGCAGATGGCTGCCCGCGAGGCGATAGCTCGTCTTCGGGATGTCCTTCCTGCAATGAAGACCCATCGCTACCGCTATCTTCCATGCCACGTGCCTTACACCTGTCACTACTCATTCTCTTGCCCAGAGGAGAGCGAGACGAGGTATTTGAGATGCTTGTCGAGTACCTCCGAGCCCTGGAGGCAGCCTTCGACAGCATGGTGGACGACCTCGTAGCTGCACGCATGGACTCAGTCCATGGCTGTGCCGCCAACAGGAGGGAACTCCTGCACACCGCTCCACCGCTAACTTTTATCTCGTCCTCAGCTTCTCATTCTCCTACCATTCTCGCCACGGCTTGTCGTCTGCCTACCACTGAGGAATTCAACAGGCTATTGCACCCACTCCCGTTCGCGCTGCAACACTCATTGCACCCACTCCCATTCGTGTTGTACCACTCATTGCACCCACTCCCATGCGTGCTATTCCACCTATTCCGCCCACTCATATTCAGGTTACTCCGCCTATGGCACCTGCTCCATCAGCTCAGCGCAGCGTTTCTCGTCTGGAACCTATTAGCGAGGAAGAGGTCGATTCCCCAGCGTCACTGCGTCTCACCCTCGGCAGGCCAAGGGAGATCCTCACCATCTCCGACTGAGTGCGATTAGACGCCATGCGATGTTCCGACTTGTGTAATATGTGTATATGTACATAGGTTGTGAGAAGTAGCCTGTTTGCGCATCATGTAGGATATGGAGAAGTGCACTAGTTTCAATAACATGTCAGGATTATGTACGCATATCCTGAGTGATGTAATGTATAATTATGCCTGCGTGTAAGATATGTAATAGTCCTTCTCCGCGCGAAATCATGTATTTTCAAAAACAAAAATCCTGGAGCTTTATGTGTGATTTTATTGACTTTTGCGACTCTTTTTCTTGTCTTACGAGTTTCACAAAATATATCCCCAGAGTGAAAGATGTCTCGTCCGTGGACGCGCTCTATGCCAAACCAGCCCGAAGAGAATTATGGCACACCACCAAACCCCAATTTCACTCAGGGACAAACAAGTCAACAGGACAGCAAAACAGCATTTACCCAAGTGTGTCGTTTGTATGAACAGAGTCAGCAACAACACCAGGAAATGATGAACCAATTCATCAATATGGGAAATAACCGTGGTCAGTATCAGCAGCAATCCAAGTTATCTGAGTTACAGAAAACGCGTCCCCCAACATTTTCTCATACTGACAAGCCTCTTGAGGCCGAAGACTAGCTTCGAGACATGGAGAGAAAATTAATTATTGCACAGTGTTCAGACCGTGAAAAAGTATTGTATGCAACGCATTATCTCACAGGAGCAGCTGCATCATGGTGGGAAAACTTCCTGCACATGCACCCCAACGAAAATGAAATAACCTGGGAGGATTTCAAGGAAGGTTTTCGTGGGGCACACATTCCTAAGAGTGTTATGAAAATCAAGAAGAGAGAATTTGATGATCTCAAGCAAAGGACCATGACAGTGTCAGAATACAACAGCCAATTCACTCTGCTGTCTCGCTACGCAAATGAAGAGCGCATGACCGAGAGCAAGAAGATGGAAAAATTCTTGGAAGGCCTGGCACCCGCGCTTAAATGCCAGCTAGTTGTGCATACCTTCCCAGATTTTAAAACACTGGTGGATAAGGCCATTACTCTGGAAAATGAGCGACGCAGCTTAGAAGATTTCCGTAAACGCAAGAGGGACCAGTCTACTTTTGCTCGCAACCACAGAAGCAAGACTGAAATTCAGAAGGGTAGTGCACACAAAACCCCAACAAATAATTCCCGCCCAATCCAGAATTTCCATGCAAGAGACAAGGAGTTCACATATCGCCCAGGCGTTACTTGTTACGCTTGTGGAGAAGAAGGGCACTATGCCAAGCAGTGCCCCAAGCCAAGGAACTCAACCCCGAAGCCTAACAATGGTGGCAATAATTCAGCGCCCAAGCGAAACAATTTCAACCCCAATAACAACCACCGGAAGGGTCACCTGAACCACGTGACCAAAGAGGAAGCACAGAACGCCCCAGATATCGTACTCGGTACGTACCCTGTCAACACAATACCTGCCATGGTTTTGTTTGATTCTGGAGCTTCTCACTCATTCATTTCGAAGAGTTTTGCTTTGCAAAATAATTTTTCGATGCTTCCCTTGGAAAAATCAATGATCATCAAGTCCCCTGGAATTAAGCAAGTGACCCAGAGTTATTGTCAAGGTGTGGTTATTGAATTTGAAGGATTGAAGTTTTACGCCAACCTTATTGTATTAGAAAGTAAAGGACTGGATGTCATCCTAGGGATGGATTGGTTAACCACCAACAAAGGTTTTATTGACTACTTCAACCGGACCGTGATTCTCACACACCATCACGGGAAGACAATAAAAGTTTCAGCCAAAGAGAGACAAATACCTCGGCAACCGAGATTAAACAAGGTGGATTCTGAGCTAAACAAGGTTCCAATAGTGTGTGAATTTCCAGACGTATTTCCAGAAGAACTACCAGGCATGCCACCGGACCGAGAGATAGAATTCAGCATTGAGCTAGCACCCGGAACCGCTCCCATTTACAAGAAACCATACAGAATGGCACCATCCGAATTAGTAGAATTGAAGAAGCAAATAAAAGAATTATTGGAGAAAGGATACATACGAGCCAGTTCCTCACCTTGGGGTTCTCCAATTTTATTTGCCAAGAAGAAGGATGGAACACTGAGATTGTGTATTGACTATCGAGCTCTTAACATGGTCACAATCAAGAACAAATACCCAATGCCCCGAATAAATGATTTATTTGATCAGCTCGCATAGGCCAAAGTCTTCTCAAAAATTGACTTGAGATCGGGATACCACCAATTAAAAGTGCGGACGAAAGATATTCCCAAGACAGACTTCACTTCCAGATATGGACTGTATGAGTTCACAGTAATGCCATTTGGGCTAACCAACGCCCCCGCATATTTTGTTCACCTCATGAACAAAGTATTTATGAAGTATATGGACAAGTTTGTTGTGGTATTCATCGATGATATTCTGATATACTCCAAAACACCAGAAGAGCACGCCGAGCATCTCAGGATTGTACTCGGAGAACTCAGGAAACACCAACTGTACGCCAAATTCAGCAAATGTGAATTTTGGCTAAGACAGGTGGGTTTTCTGGGCCACGTGCTAACCCAAGAAGGTATTGCAGTAGACCCGGAAAAGGTCAAGGCCGTACTTGGCTGGAAACCACCAGCTAACGGAATGGACGTACGGAGTTTCTTGGGAATGGCAGGCTATTATCGGAGATTTATTGAAGGATTCTCCACCATAGCAAAGCCCATGACGCAATTGCTCAAGAAAGGCAAGAAGTTTGAATGGACGGAAGCACGTGAGAAAAGCTTCCAAGAGCTAAAAAGCAAATTAACAACGGCACCAGTATTAATTGTGCCAGACATACACAAGAATTTTGAGGTATATTGTGACGCATCCCGGAAAGGCCTCGGATGCGTATTGATGCAAGAAGGCAAGGTAGTTGCGTATGTCTCCAGACAACTTCGCAAGCATGAGGAGAATTATCCCACCCATGACTTAGAATTGGCAGCGGTCATCCATGCACTCAAGGAATGGAGACACTTTCTACTTGGAAACCGTTGTGAAATATACACAGACCATAAGAGTCTTAAGTATATTTTCACACAGCCGGAACTTAATTTACGGCAACGACGCTGGTTGGAGTTGGTGAAGGATTATGATGTTGGAATCCACTATCATCCCGGAAAAGCAAATGTTGTGGCAGATGCCCTTAGTCGGAATCCCAGCACGGACAACGACAGCATGCCAAATTTGAGGCCAGAATTTCAACAGGAATTTGCCAAACTCAATTTAATAATGGTCACCGAAGGCAGCGAATCAAATTTGGAAATACATCCTACCCTGATGGAAAAGATTAAGGAGGCTCAGCATGGACACCCCAGCATTGATGGCATAAAAAGGAAAGTAAGTTTTGGCAAGGCCTCAGAATTCAACGTAGATGAGCAAGGAATATTGTGGTACGGAGAGAGACTCTGCGTACCAAATATCAAGGACCTCAAACAGCAGATTCTGTCTGAAAGCCACACCGCTCCGTATTCAATCCATCCTGGAGGAACAAAAATGTACAAAGACCTTCAAGTAAATTTTTGGTGGCACGGTATGAAGCGAGACATAGCCACGTTCATTGCATGTTGTGACTCTTGTCAACGCATCAAGGCTGAGAACCAGAAACCAGCCGGGCTATTACAACCAAATAAGATACCCGAGTGGAAATGGTACGAGATTGCAATGGATTTCATTGTTGGACTGCCACGGTCACGACACGGAAATAATGCTATATGGGTCATCACCGACAGATTGACTAAAGTGGCACATTTTATTCCTGTGAAGACAACTTACACCACTCAGAGACTGGCCAGACTTTATCTTGCCCGTATTGTCTGCCTGCATGGAGTCCCAAAGACTATCATATCCGACAGAGGCACACAGTTCGTCTCTAGATTTTGGGATCACCTACAACAGGCACTGGGAACTCAACTGTCGTTCAGTACCGCATACCAACCCCAGACTGATGGTCAAAGTGAACGCGTAAACCAAATTGTAGAAGACATGCTGAGAGCTTGTGTCCTCACATACGGAACTAGTTGGGAAGAAAGTTTGCCATATGCAGAGTTCGCATACAACAATAGTTATCAAGCCAGCTTGCAGATGGCACCCTTTGAAGCTCTATATGGGAGAAGATGGCGTACCCCGCTAAACTGGTCGGAAACCGGGGACAGCCACATCTTTGGTCCAGATATGCTCAAGGAGGCCGAGGAGAAAGTTAAGACGATTAGAGATCGACTCAAGACAGCTCAAAGTCGGCAAAAGAGTTATTACGATCGAAAGCATCGGGAAATCAGTTTTGAACCCGGAGAAACTGTATACCTAAGAGTTTCTCCTATGAGGGGTCTACAGCGATTCAGGATTAAGGGAAAGCTAGCACCAAGATTCATCGGACCATTCCGTATAGTGGCCCGAAGAGGCACGGTAGCCTACCAGCTAGACCTACCCGGGGATTTATCTGATATCCACAACGTGTTCCACATCTCGCAGTTGAGAAAGTACGTGAGCAACCCAGAGAAGCAAGTATCACATGAAAATATTGACGTGCAACCAGACCTCACCTATCGGGAGCACCCAATAAAAATATTAGAAGAGTCTGAGAGGAGGACACGACAGAAAACCATCAAGTTTTTCAGAGTTCAGTGGAGCAATCATTCCGAGAATGAAGCTACTTGGGAGAGAGAGGATTTCCTTCGGACAGAGCACCCACACCTGTTTATGGATCAACTGAAATCTCGGGGACGAGATTTTTCCTAAGGGGGTAGGTGCTGTGACACTCCAAAATTTTTGTGGTTTTTGTTTTCAAAAAGAAAACCTTTTTTTTGGTTTTGGGCTTTTATTGGTTTTGATCCCTCTTGATTTTACCATGCCTCCTATGGTAAAATTTCCCAAAACCCCTCCTTCCACTTTGAGACAACCCAAACATTCTGTCCCAACTAATAAAATCCATTTTTGGATTTTATCTCCATTGTTTCTTTCCCAAAACAATTATGTCCTTTATTTGAGCCTAGGTCATTTGCAAAGCAAGTACCTTAATGCCTTTGATTTTTGATCTCAACTCAACTCCCCTGAATAGTCCTTAGCACCCACAACCTAGAACCATCATGACCCACTCTTCTTCCTTTCAAAATGTTCAAAATTCAACCTCTGCAAGTTTGAACCAGATTTGTCAAATTTGGTGAAATTCATATCTCCACTTCTCCAAAAATTCCACCAAAATTCGGGCGACCTCTAGTTGCAATGAGAGGCCACTCCACCAAAAACCAGCTCAAGGAAAAATCCCCACATGCCAAAATCATTCTGTCGAACACCTGGCATGCACTGTTACTGTTCATATTCAGTAAAATTCAGAATTTGGTGTCGTTTCTTCGTCAGAGTTTCAGTCACATGTAAACTATGCACTTGGCACGTTGCTCACGGCCCCTCCTCCTTGTCCGGAGCTCCACACGCGCGCTTGGCTCGTTCCGGGCATCGGTGGCACCCTGGCCCGCCTGTGCCGGCGTGTCTTGCGGCGGCAAAACCACCATAACGGCCGACAAGGGGACACCCTGCGGCATAACGCCGTTCGGCACCGCCCAAACCTCCTGAGAGCTCCGCGTGGCCATCTCCTTGCCAGCGCACGCATGCAGCACCATCGCCGTGGCCTGGCACGCACAGAGCGCGTTCTCTGCCACCGACGGGCCGTGCAGCCATTCCGTCGAGGACAGGCCGTAACCACCCCTTCCTTGCTGAGTTGGACACTAGAATGGCACCAGTGCTTCGTCTAGTCGATGCTCAAGCCCCTAATCCAACCGTCCAGCCACAGCACCGCCGTAATCGCTCGCCGGACTTATCCGTTCACGGCAACCGCCTCGGGCCGGCTATAAATAGCACCCCCCGAGCTTGCTCTCGCCCCCGCACAACTCCACCACCTCACCAGACCCCGCCTAGCCACTGGAAGAGCCTCGAAGGGCCCTTCTTCCTCAACTCCGGGCACCTCCGTCCGCCTCGGGTCCGGCAACGTTCTCTTCGGTGAGAACTCCTCCATCGTCCTACTCTTGCCCGTAGCCCATGGCACCACTAGGAGGCTAACCCCCACATCAATTTGACCCTCGCAGCTCTCTCCGGCGAGATCCACGACGACTCGAACCACCACCTGCCGGACAAAGGGCCGCTGTCGACACAGTGCTCGCCGGCAACCACCACCACCACCCACAGACGCGGAAGGACGTGCTGAACACAGAGGTACCACCTGATCACCCTGCCCCGCCATGGATCGCCGTCGGCGACCACCGCATCTCTCGGGCGCCGTCGAGCCCTGTTTCCCTCGTTTGAATATTCAAACCTGACGGGTGGAGCCCGCCTGTCAGCCTCTCAGCCTTTTCTTTTAAACGAACCGTTTTCTAGACTTTTCTGCAAAACCCCCTGGGAGTTTTCTGTTTCATTACAAAAAGGTCCCTGGATCAAAACCCTTATATCTTTTAAACAGAAAAGTATTTTTTGTTGATTCTTTTTCTGTTCTCTTTAGAATTTTGTCTAGTTTTTATCAGATTTATTTGAAAATTATTTGGTATACTTTTTGTGCACCTCGCGGTATTTACGTTACGTGCGTATTTTTCTTATACCGTAGATTCCGGAGGAAGTGACGGAGCCGCAAACTTCACCCAGTTAGACTCCGACTACTCCGAATCAGGCAAGCATGTTTGAACTCTTGATATGATGAAGTGTTTGTTGCATGTTTGCATTTAGGAGTTTCATGGCATGTTTATGAACATTTCTTTAAATGTTATATTTCATGCACAGAAGTGGAAAGTAAGTTTCGGAAAGCCATATGTTGTTGGATGCATATTGGCATGGCCATGAGATGGCATGAGGATGGGTAAGATGGCAGTGTTGTGACATGCCAGTCTTATGCCAGTCCATTTGACATCAGTGTCATCGTGAATCAAATCACATTCCCATTCATTTCCATTCCTGTACCACCACATGTTTTCCGCAAGGAATATGGCTTAGTAAGTTGCAACCGTTTTCCTGGTACACACCAAGTAGAGAGGCCGGGATGAGGGTTCCATGGCCCTGGATTAAAGCCCGTCATCCGGTCAGGGGGCATGGGTGTTTCCGGTTGGGACCGAGAGGGGGCACCCCTTAGAGCGCGCATATAGAAATTTGATCCCATGCTATTCGAGGTTGTGACCTCCCCGTCTCAAAGTTTTTCTTGGACGTTGCCTAGGGTGATTCTTGGCATCGTGAGGTAGAATGGGTGTGTACTAGTTAAATGCGTTTCTACCGAAATATCGTAAACGGAACTAGTCCTTCGTGACTACAGAAATCCGTTGGCTGTGGTCAGTGAGTACAAACTCTGCAGAGTTACAAATCCTTTAAATCATCTTGTACTTGTCCAAGTACTGTATTCATCTTATCTTGTCAGATATCAGTCTCAGTGACAAAACTCCGGTTGAATACATGTGTGTAAAATCCGGTTAAAAGTTTATTCTTGTGGATGGACTAATCTTGTTATTTACATTTGTTATAAGCCCTGTCTGTGATGTCGCTTAGACGTCCGACGGTGGCATACTTGTTATTTACATTTTTTATAAGCCCTTTCTGTGATGTCGCTCAAACGTCGGACGGTGGCATACTTGTTATTTACATTTGTTATAAGCCCTGTCTGTGATGTCGCTTAGACGTCCGACGGTGGCATACTTGTTATTTACATTTGTTATAAGCCCTGTCTGTGATGTCGCTCAGACGTCCGATGGTGGCATACTTGTTATTTACATTTGTTATAAGCCCTGTCTGTGATGTCGCTCAGACGTCCGACGGTGGCATCCTTGTTATTTATATTTGTTATAAGCCCTTTCTGTGATGTCACTCAGACGTCCGACTGCGGCATTTCTTTTCAAAGCCCTTTCTGTGATGTCGCTCAGACGTTCGACTGTGGCATTTCCTTTCAAGCACTTTATGTGGTGTCGCTTAGACGCCCGACTGTGGCATTTCTTTTATAAGCCCTTTATGTGGTGTCGCTTAGACGCCCGACTGCGGCATGAGTTTTATTTGTTTACCTTTCGAGGCGTCGCTCCAGACACCCGATCGGTTTTCAGTTACTTGTTTACTTATCAAGTTGTGCATAAATATTATTATTGGAATGAGCATCATTATTTTCGCTCATGACGCATTCATGCATGCATTTGTTATATCTTTAGTCCGAACTGTCTTGCGAGTACCTTCAAAGTACTCACCTGGCTTGTTGATTTGGCCAGATGTTGATGAAGGCGATCTCATGGATGAAGAGTTCAATAGCGAGTCCGACGCCTAGAGGAGTCCCAGTCAGTCTCGGGCGATCCTGTTTTGGTCATTGTGTCATATCCGCTTCCGCCACCCCAGAATTAATTCATCGAGCCTCACTTCGACGCTCGATGAGATGCCAGTTAGGAGTCAAGTTATCCACCACCACTTTTATCTCGAGCTAGTAGCATGCCACCACACCCCTGTGTCA
Organism: Triticum aestivum; assembly: GCF_018294505.1. Lineage (NCBI taxonomy): Eukaryota > Viridiplantae > Streptophyta > Magnoliopsida > Poales > Poaceae > Triticum > Triticum aestivum. The sequence continues at coordinate 732,428,452 of NC_057798.1, read as the reverse complement.
TAACCGCCCTTATGTAAGATATTGGCGAGTTTGTAATAATTTGTTGAGCAGCCTCAGCTCAACCCTGTAATATGTTAATGCTACTGGTCCTCTGTTTATCAAGTATTTGTCTACCAGTGAGGATGACTTTTCCTATACTGGGACCAAAAGATCAGTTTTCTCAATAAGCATTTTATTGAAAAACCGGTCGTGACAGGTAGTGATATTAAAGTCATGCTAGTTGGGTGATTATGAATTTAAAGAATGCTTGTGTTGACGTTAGCATGTCCCGTAGCATGCACGTATGGTTAAAGTTGTGTAACAAATTTGAAGCATGAAGTGTACCTGGCTTGTGCATCATTATGAGTGGCGGTCAGGGACGAGCGATTGTCTTTTACTACCAATCTATCCCCCTAGGAGCATGCGCGTAGTGCTTGGTTTTTGATGACTTCTAAATTTTTGCAATAAGTATATGAGTTCTTTTGACTAATGTTGAGTCCATGGATTATACACACTTTTACCTTTCCATCATTGCTAGCCTCTTCGGTACCGTGCATTGCCCTTTCTCACCTTGAGAGTTGGTGCAAACTTCGCCGGTGCATCCAAACCCTGTGATACGATACGCTCTATCACACATAAACCTCCTTATATCTTCCTCAAAATAGCCACCATACCTACCTATTTATGGCATTTCCATAGCCATTCCGAGATATATTGCCATGCCACTTTCCAACGTTCCGTTCATCATTATCATGACATAAATTACTTTTGTCATATTGCCATTGCATGATCATGTAGTTGACATCGTATTTGTGGAAAAGCCACCATGCATAATTTTTATACATGTTACTCTTGATTCCTTGCACCATCCCGGTACACCGCCAGAGGCATTAATATAGTCATGTCCTGTTCTCGTTTCGAGTTGTAATTCATGTGTTGTAATTAATAAAAGTGTGATGATCATCATTATTAGAGCATTGCCCACAAAGAAAAAAAGGCCAAAAAAAAGGCCAAAGAAAAAAGAGAAAAAAAGAAAAAGAAAAAAGAAGAAGAAAAGAAAATAAATAAAGGGGCAATGCTACTATCTCTTTTTCCACACTTGTGCTTCAAAGTAACACCTTGTTCTTCATGTAATGAGTCTCATATATTGTGCTTTAAAGTAGCACCGTGTTTTCATGTAGAGAGTCTCATAGGTTGTCACTTTCATATACTAGTGGGAATTTTTCATTATAGAACTTGGCTTGTATATTCCTACGATGGGCTTCCTCAAATGCCCTAGGTCCTCGTGAGCAAGCAAGCTGGATGCACACCCACTAGTTATCTTTTGTTGAGCTTTCATTCATTTATAGCTCTAGTGCATCCGTTGCATGGCAATCCCTACTCCTCATGTTGACATCAATTGATGGGCATTCCCATAGCCCGTTGATTATCCTCGTCAATGTGACACTTTCTCTTTTTTTGTCTTCTCCACATAATCCCCAATCATTATTCTATTCCACCCATAGTGCTATATCCATGGCTCATGCTCATGTATTGCGTGAAGGTTGAAAAAGTTTGGGATTATTTAAGTATGAAACAATTGCTTGGCTTGTTATCGGGGGTATGGAAGTTAGGACAAAAATGAAGCATAGCCTAACTATATGATTTTGTAGGGATGACCTTTCTTTAGCCATGTTATTTTGAGAAGACATGATTGCTTTTATTAGTATGCTTGAAGTATTGCTATTTCTTTTGTCAATATGAACTTTTATTTTGAATCACTTGGATGTGAACATTCATGCCACAATAAAGAGAAATTACATTGAGAATTATGCTAGGTAGCATTCCACATCAAAGATTCTGCTGTTATCATTTACCTACTCGAGGACGAGCAGGAATTAAGCTTGGGGATGCTTGATACGTCTCCAACGTATCTATAATTTTTGATTATTTCATCCTATTGTATTAACTGTTTTGGATGTCTATGGGCTTTATTTTACACATTTATATCATTTTTAGGACTAACCTATAACTGGAGGCCCAGCCCGTATTGCTGTTTTTTTGCCTATTTCAGTATTTCGACGAAAAGGAATATCAAACAGAGTCCAAACGGAATGAAACCTTCGGGAGCGTGATTTTTGGAACGAACGTGATCCAGAGGACTTGGAGTGCAAGTCAAGAAGCAGCCAAGGCAGCCACGAGGGTAGGGGCGCGCCCACCCATACAGGGTGCGCCTCCCTGTCTCGTGGGCCCCTCGGGCAGCCACCGGCGTACTTCTTCCTCCTATATAAGCCTACATACCCCAAAAACATCCAGGGAGCCACCGAAGAAATATTTCCACCATCGTAACCTTCTGTATCCGCGAGATCCCATCTTGGAGCCGTCGCCAGTGTTCTGTTGGAGGGGGAATCCACCACGGAGGGCTTGTACATCAACACCATAGCCCCTCCGATGAGTTGTGAGTAGTTTACCATAGTCCTTCGGGTCCATAGTTATTAGCTAAATGGCTTCTTCTCTCTTTTTGGATCTCAATACAATGTTCTCCCCCTCTCTCTTAGATATCTATTCGATGTAATCTCTTTTTGCGGTGTGTTTGTCGAGATCCGATGAATTGTGGGTTTATGATCAAGTTTACCTATGAATAATATTTGAATCTTCTATGAATTCTTTTATGTATGATTGAGTTATCTTTGCAAGTCTCTTCTAATTATCGGTTTGGTTTGGCCTACTAGATTGATCTTTCTTGCCATGGGAGAAGTGCTTAGCTTTGGGTTCAATCTTGCGGTGTTCTTACCTAGTGACAGAAAGGGGTGCAAGACACGTATTGTATTGTTGCCATCGAGGATAAAAAGATGGGGTTTATATCATATTGCTTGAGTTTATCCTTCTACATCATGTCATCTTTCTTAATGCGTTACTCTGTTCTTATGAACTTAATGCTCTAGATGCATGCTAGATAGCGGTCGATGTGTGGAGTAATAGTAGTAGATGCAGGCAGGAGTCGGTCTACTTGTTGTGGACGTGATGCCTCTATACATGATCATGCCTAGATAATCTCATAATTATTCGCTTTTCTATCAATTGCTCGATAGTGATTTCACCCACCGTAATACTTATGCTATCTTGAGAGAAGCCTCTAGTGAAACCTATAGCCCCCGGGTCTATCTTTTATCATATAAGTTTCCAATCTACTTTTATTTGCATCTTTATTTTCTGCATCTATATTATAAAATACCAAAAATATATTTATCTTATCATATTATCTCTATCATATCTCACTTTCGCAAGTGGCCATGAAGGGATTGACAACCCCTTTATCGCGTTGGTTGTGAGTTCTTTGTTTGTTTGTGTAGGTTCGTGGGACTTGTGAGGAGCCTCCTACTGGATTGATACATTGGTTCTCAAAAACTGAGGGAAATACTTACGCTACTGTGCTGCATCACCCTTTCCTCTTCAAGAAAAGCCAACACAAGCTCAAGACGTAGCAGAAGCCCCTGGACGAATCGTAAGTAGCAAAGGATCTACTGTTTGTCTTCGATCTTCCTATTTTCATGATATAAGTTATTAAGCCGTGTGCCTTTCAGCCCTCCGCGCGAGCTTCCGAACACTCCGTTATCGGAGGGAACTCCCTGCCACCCGAGATGGCAGAGAGCGAGACGCTACCACGAGCCCCCTCGCCTATCACCATCGATGAAACTGAGGTGTTATCCCGAAGGACCTCTCCTGGCCAAGGGTGGCGGACGAGGCTGTCGAGAAGGCGCTCGAGATTAATACCTCGGTCACCGAAGATCTAGGGGAGGCGACCCCTATGATGACCGACGACGGAGACCCCCAATAGTTCGGGCCCCAGCCGGACACCATTCTGGAGACCAATGTGGCTCTGGGATCGGGTGAGCAGCCCCCTTCGAAGGAGGGGGAGGAGCAGCAGCTCCCCCGGCGACCTCCACTAGTCCGAAGACGCCGAACGCTCTAGAGGAAGCACTGCAACGTGCTTCCATCATGGAGGAGCACCACACCTTGATGGGTGTGGTGGTGGAGAAAGTTTAGTCTGCAAAGAGCGGACTGAACGAGGCCTTCACCAGCCTACTGAAAAGCTTTGAGGTATGCGACGTAATGTCCCAAACATTTTTATTCATATAGAGGAATATACCTGTATACACACAGTAGCTGCTGAGGCTCTGTCCGGTTTGAAAAAAATGCAGGACAGTGGATCCACAAAGTATTCCTTAGAGATAACATTCTTCTCTATTGTTGCAACATGCTTCCCTGTTGGCGGCGACCGCACAGGCCGCTGAAGTTTCCGAAATCAATCAAAAGCTTCAAGTGGCCGATGAAGAAACCGACTGCATTAACAAGCGGTTCGACGAGACGCAAGGTAAATGTTTGAAAATTCTACTGGTATATCAAAGTGATATATATGTTTAGAGTTTAACTCATTTAATGCTTTGATTATGAGCATAGTTGGTGCGGCTGAGGTCGAGACCATCAAAGGCGCCCTTGCCCAAGCCCAGAAAGAGGCGAAGGTAAACAAGGCAGCCGCTGGCAAAGAGGCTGCAGAACTGAAAATCGAGCAGGATGCCCGTTGCCAACACGAAGCTCGGGTGGCCAAAGTCGAGCAGGAGCTGAAGGATGCCATCAGGAAATGCGAGGCTTTGGACGAGAAGACTTCGGCCCAATCGTCTGAACTCGCCAAAGCTCTACAGGAGGCTAAAGAGGTGTGGGCCGAGTCCCGGAGTGCTTGCAAAGAGATCCGTCAGGTGAGGCAGATAGCGGCTGGTAAGGCCTTTCCTTTGCAGAGTATTTTTGGAGGTCAAAGATATGCTTTGCTCTCCTGAATATGGAGTTCTCCAGACGCGTTTGTGGATCTTCCAAGGAGCGCCACCGATGCTGCACAGTTCTTCCGAGCCTAGGAAGGGAACTCGATCGAGTAGCTATTCTGGTCGCAGTTTCTTTCGCCAGAACACTTGACGCCCCTGAACGACCAGCTGAAGCAGCTGATGGAGCTTCATAGGGTGGCCGGTTCATCCATGAAGTATCTAATATTTTAGCTGTGGCTGACCGAACCCATTCCCAGCAGCTACTTCGGTTTGGTGAAGTGGCTCGTTGACGCGCTGCCTTGGATTGATGCTGTGAAGCGCTCAGCCTGCATAGAAGGTGCACGGATGGCCTTTATCAGTGTCAAAACCGGCGGATCTCGAGTAGGGGGTTCCGAACTGTGCGTCTAAGGCTAATGGTAACAGGAGGTGGGGACACAATGTTTTACCCAGGTTCGGGCCCTCTCGATGGAGGTAATACCCTACTTCTTGCTTGATTGATCTTGATGATATGAGTATTACAAGATTGATCTACCACGAGATCGTAGAGGCTAAACCCTAGAAGATAGCCTATGGTTATGATTGTTGTTGTCCTACGGACTAAACCCTTGGGTTTATATAGACACCGGAGGGGGCTAGGGTTACACAGAGTCGGTTACAGAGAAAGGAATATTCATATCTTGACCACAAAGCTTGCCCTTCATGCAAAGGAGAGTCCCATCCGGACACGGTACGAAGTCTTCTATCTTGTATCTTCATAGCCCAACAGTCTGGCATACGCATATAGTCTGGCTGTCCGAGGACCCCTTAATCTGGGACTCCCTCAGTAGTCCCTGAACCAGGCTTCAATGACAATGAGCCCGGTGTGCAGATTGTCTTCGGCATTGCAAGGCGGGTTCCTTCTTCGAATACTTCAAAGTAGATCTTGAACACAAGAATCGTGTCCATCTCTGCAAAACAAATTCCATATACCCCCGTGCAGAGCACAATGTTTTCACGAGTCCAACCCGCCGACAACTATTACGACACGACATTACGTCCTCGTCCTGCCATCAATTCGAATCGTTTTTCTGGTGTGCTGCTTCACGGTTCGCGAGGCGGTTTTATTGGCACGTCTTGTAGAAGCGGAGATCGTGTCCCCTTATCATGGGATTCTCATCAACACGTACATGGGTAACCCAACCATCCCGTTGGTATGATTCCTTGGGAATAGGCATGTTTCAAGGCCACGCAGGGGACATTTGATATTCGTCATCTTTATAAGGAGGCCGAGACCCGCCTTTTCCCTTCTATGCTACCCCCACCTCCTCTCACCTTGAGCTCCAACACCCAAGGCTTAACCAGTCGCTTCGAACCTCAGGCCATGTCCGGATCCAGCTTTCAGGGCCGGTGGACGGCTTCCTCTGTCACTGAGGAGGATATCAAGAAGCTCAGGGAGGTGAGGTACTTGACTACAGAAATCCTTCACATGCTTCCTTCACCAGGGGAGGTTATCCCTACTCCTAGATCTAATGAGAAGGTCGTATTCATCTCCCACTTCCTTCGGGGGTTAGGTTTCTCCATCAATCCCTTCGTTCGAGGGCTCTTGTTTTACTACGGACTAGATTTCCATGATGTAGCTCCGGACTCACTCCTCCACATCCCATCGTTTATTATCGTATGTGAGGCATTCCTTCGTGTCTCCCCACACTTTGTCTTGTGGCTCAAGACCTTCGATGTAAGGCCGAGGACAATAGACGAGGAGCACGCAGAGTGCGGAGGCGCTCTGATAAGTGAATCGGCCGGAGTCGTCTAGCCAAAGGGTTACTTTACCACAACTTCTGGCCTATGGCAACGAGAGTAGTTTTATATTACAAAGCCCATGGTACCAAGTGGGTAGCTTCACCAGCCTTCCGACCCGTCCCTCCGCCATAACTTGCATCGTGGGTCAACAAGGGACTGGACTAGGGATCGCTGGACGAAGTTCAAATACTGCAAAGCCGCATTCGAGACCTTATTAAGAAGGACATCGATCTTGTCAAGGTAATCTATGTTATGCTACTCCGTCGGGCCTTGCCATGTCAGCACCAACCTGTCTGTATGTGGGAATTCAATCCGGAAGGACCGCGAACCATTCAGCATTTCTTCGGCACAACGCTCGAAGGGATGTATGAATTATTATTCGGGTCACGGAAAAGGTATCCGGACACCATAGAGGACGCAGGCCTCGACTGCAACCATCCGGATTCCCTGGTAAGTACTCAGTTGCTGCACACATTTTTAGTTTCAAGTTTCTCATAACAAAATTGAAAAAACCATACTCTACCAGGGCTGGGTGAGGAAGGCGGAGAGGATCCGGTGTTCGGCCCCTCTTCCAGAAAACTCGGTGGATCCAGTGTTAACCAGGATGCTGGCTCTGGCCCCATATCAAGTGCCATTGAGGGAAGGAAAGGAGAGGAGTGGAGAGGCCCAAAGCGGCCTTCATACCAGAGGTGCATCACGCACCGTATCCGAGGAAGTCATAACTCCCGTGCCAAAGGGTGAACGGGGAGGAGAATCTAACATTCCCTCTCCCCACGAGAAGAAAAGAGCCGCTCACGAAGACCTAGAGGCAGAGGCTTCCAAGTGAGGGGCAAAATCCCTATCAGGGGGCCCGAGTCCGGGAGGCGATATTTCCACACAGTGCCCACAAGGGGACAAGCCTCTAGCCGAACCATAAGTGAACAAAAGGAGTTTAATAAGCATACCCCGTTCTTTTCCCGTTTGTGAGGGTAACATTTTGAAACGTATGTTTTGCAGTCTGGCCAATAGCCTCCCTCAACAATCTTCGTCTTTGGGGGATCTTCTTCTGGAGATGATGGAGAGTAAAACGCCGCCTCATACTTCCCCGCCACATAAGGCGGATGACCCCGAGGTGTCGTCCCGGAGGACCTCCCCCGACCCGTGAAGGAGTGCCAGGCCAGAAGATGACTCTTCGGCTGCCCGAGGTCCGGGGTGTTCGGCTCCTAGAGAGACCGACAACAAAAATCATGTATTGTCCGATGTACAACCGGACATATGGACGGGTCTCCTATAGTGAGCGCCTATCTCAGAGGAACATCATACCTTAATGGGTACGGTGATTGAAAGAATTTCATCTGCAAAAAGCGGATTGAATGAAGCCTTTACGAGCCTGCTAAGAGGCTTTGAGGTACATAATTTAGCCCTTTTTTGTTTCGTAAACGCAATGTGCACTGTGTGTAGATAGTAGCCCCTAAGACTCTGGTTGTCTTCCGAATGGGACGATCGGAGGATCAAATGAATATGCTCAGGTAATAATTTTGCCAAATTGTACACATGCGGCTGCAGCCCCGGACACTGCCTGGGCTGCTCAATTTGCCGAACTGAAGCGGAAACTGGATGTGGCAGATGATGACATCACGCTCGTGAACAAGCGGCTTGATGCAAGGTATGTATTTTGGGTGGTCAGTGCGTATAAATTAGATCATGATGCTGGAATTTATAGTGTGCTTGACTGCAGATGGAGCTGTCGTCGTGGAGACCCTTCGGGCTGAGCTTGCCCGGGCCAAGGAGCAAGCCAGGATAAGAAATGCGGCTGCCGAACAGGCTGCTCATCTCTTGAGCAAGGAGAAAATTTCCAACATGGTGCTTGAGCTAAGGGACGCCACTAATAAATATGTGCTTCTCGAGAAAGAGACCAAAGAAAAAGCGGCTGACCTTGAGAAGGCCTTACAAGCGGCAAAGGAAACCCGGTCGGAGGTCAGGGCGGCACGGGAGGAGATCCGGCAAGCTGGGGAGATCGCGGCTGGAAAGCCTTTTTTATTATGAACTAAGTTTGGCGATCCGAAGTATTCCCCGCTTGATCAAATGTGGGGTTCTCCAGATGCATATTTGGACTTGTCAAAGAGTGCTTCTGATGCGACGCAGTTTTTCCAGGCCCAAGAAGGCCATGAAGCGGAACGGCTTTTCTGGTCGCAGTTTAGCATGCCAAAGCGTCCGCTGCTGTTGAATGAGCAGATGGCCGAATGGCCAAGCTCCACAGGATATCCGGACTTGCCATGAAGGCTGTCATAGACCGACTGTGGCCTGGGGGAGCAACTGCGAACAGTTATTTTGGTTTAGTGCAGCAACTTGTTTGTGCAATGTCGCATATCGATGCTGTCAAGCTGTCAGGACCCCGACTCAATGCCACATCGATCTAGCATGTAACACCTCATATCACTTTGCGGCCTCACGCACGGTATTCCCACGGGTGTCGCCTTACCTTTGCCCGGGACCGTTTGCGCCTTTTGGCCCACGTATATGACAGTGTCGCTAGCATCCATATGATAAGGAGCCCGGGCTGACATGGCTAGTCGTAAACCCAAAGCGGCACAGACTTACAGGGACAGGCATCCATGACCCAGCATCGAACGTGTCGGTCATCAGCGAGTGAATCCAGGCTGTAGCACTGGGCTAGCAGGACTCCGGTGAACCGGGCTGTAGCGGGCTAACAGGACTCCGGTATTCACCGCGTGACATTTCCCCGAAGGGACAGACACAGGAACGAAGAAGGACACATGCCGGCCAGCCTAAGTGTTCCGGAGCAGTAGCAAGCTACCATGGCTCGGTGGAAACACTAGGAGACATTTCCCCGTAAGAGAGGCTACTAAAGATAAACAACTAGATGGTCAGATCCCACACATACCAAGCATTTCAATAACATACACACAATATGCTCGATATGTGCAAATACAACATGGCATCACAACATGACTCTATGACTCAAGTAATCTATTCAATAGGCTCCGAGGAGCGAGATATTACAAACATGGGTCTTATGACCCAACATTCAGAGCATACAAATCAAGCACAAGCGGAAGCTATCATGTCTGAGTACAGACATCTATAAATGAAAAAGGCTGAGAAGCCTGACTATCTACCAAATCCTGCCGAGGCACAAGATCGTAGCTGAGGTAACAAGCTAAACGTCGAAGACCACGCGGAAATACTAGTGAGACTGAAGTCTCTCTGCAAAAACATAAAATAGGCAAACGTGAGTACAAATGTACCCAGCAAGACTTACATCAGAACTATCTACATATGCATCATTATCAACAAAGGGATGGTGGGGTTTAACTGCAGCAAGCCAGCTTTGACTCGGTGGCTATCCTGAACTACGACTGCGAGTAACTTTTTTGAGGTGGCGCACACGAGTCCACATATTCACCATATCAATACACCACTATGGATCCGCTCCCGTCTCCCTACGAGAACGCCATCCATAGCACTCACGCTTATCTTGCGTATTTTAGAGTATCCACTTTCACTTGTCTATGAACTGATATAAGCAACCCAGAAGTCCTTTTCCGCGGACACGGCTATTCGAATAGATTAGGTTAACCCTGCAGGGGTGTACTTCTTCACACACGCTCTCACCACTTACCGCCGTTTACACGACATGTACTCGGCAACCTTCAAGCGGAAGCCCAACGTGGGTGTCGGCCACGACCTACCTAATCACCTAAGTCTCTAGTCCAGGTTTATCGCCTATTCGGGTTCCATCCATGAGGAGATCCGGCCGGAGTTTCGCTCACAGCCCCAAACGATGTGAACAGGGTTCCCGAGACACCAAACGGGCGCCCGGTACACTGTGCCACGTGCCTACCGCATCACAGCCCACCCCTACGGTCAGCGCTGTCCACGGCCTCCAGTAAGCTACAAACACCAGAAACTACTTGCAACTCCTGGACAGAGGACGAGGGTGAATAAGAAGTCGAGCGGGGTCATATTTCAGGGCCCAATGTATGGTAGTAGCTGAATCATGGATCACAAACACAGAACTCAGTTCCTGAGGACGGCTTCAATGAGACAACCCACCATGTACTCCTACATGGCCTCTCACCGACACCTTTTACCAAATCGTGTTCACACACTTAGCTCACACACAGTAGGACATGTTCACCCGCCTCTGATTCATCCCGGATGAATCAGACCTGACTCAACTCTAAGCAGTAGCAGGCGTGACAAACAAGCATGAATGAGTAGGCACAACAGGGCTCAAACAACTCCTACTCATGCTAGTGGGTTTCATCTATTTACTGTGGCAATGACAGGTCATGCAGAGGATAAAGGGGTTCAGCTACCGCAGCAAGTAACAGATGAATCGATGTTGTCCTAATGCAGTAAAAGAGAGCAGGAGCGAGAGAGTAGGATTGTATCGGAATGAACAAGGGGGTTTTGCTTGCCTGGCACTTTGAAGATAACATTGAGTCTTCATCAGTGTCAACGATCACATCATCGGTACACGTCTATCGAGAGGGGACAATTACCGGCAAATACAGAAAAACACGATCAGTGCAATGCACAATATGATGCATGATCATGACATGGCAAAATAAATGTGTTTTGGGCTAATGCAACTAAAACCAGATTAAATGAAGTTGGTTTGAATCCAAGATTCAAATTCAAACTCCATATGTGATTATTCAAATGCCATGTAATTGATTTGTGCTAAACAGCAGCTATAAGTTGTTCTAAGATGCATGAAAATGGTACAGATGGATTCCTTGAATTTTTCTGATAATTTTTCATATATAATTTATTTAATTTGGAGCTACGGTTAATTTTCTATGATTTTTAGAAGTTTTAGGCATTTTCTGGAATTTCCTGATTATTTTTAAATCCAAAAAATCATTTACTGCGTCAGCGTGACGTCACAGAGGCGTCAGCAGGGCTGACCAGGTCAAACCTGACGTGTGGGGGCCACACGTCAGTGACACTGGGGTTAACCCTGGGTCAAACCCGCACTGACCAGGGTTGACTTGGCTCTAGGGCCCACTGTCAGCGGCTGGTGGGGTGGCTAATGGTGGGGATTAGCGCTAAATAAGCCGCCACGTCAGCCTCGCCGGAGTTCGGCCGGCGACGACCAAACCGCGCGGCGGTGCTTCGCCGGAATGGGCTACAGGCGGCGGAAAAGCGCGCGGAGACCACCGGGGCGTAGCCCGTCATCGTCCGCATCCAGTGGAGCATGTGGGATGAGCTGGGGAGGCCGGAGCTCGCCGGAGCTCGCCGGAGTGGAGCCCGAGGCGGCGGCCGGAGCTCGGGCGAGGTCGGGGTTGGCGTTCGGGGGCACGGGAGGAGGGGCTGGTGGGCGCTACGGGCTCCTGGGAGCAAACTGAGTGCTATGACGCGCCCAGGCACGAGCTACGGCGTCTGTAGCCACGACGGCGGCATGGCCGGCGGCGGTGAGCTTTCGGGCTCGTGGGGAACGACGCTACATCACGGGGGCGAGCACAAGGAGTTAGGGAATAAGGTAAGTGGCTCACGGCGAGTCAGACGGTGCAGACGGCGGGGCCGGGGAGGCTCTGGACGCGGCGAATCAAGCGACGGAGATCGCCGGCACCGAGGTTGGAGAAGACGTCCGGGGCGGCGATGCAGCGCTCCCCTGGTTGCTTGGCTCGAGGTGGACGAGGAGGACGACGATGCGGTCATTCTGGATTGGTCGGCGAGGCGAGTGGTTGTCGGTGGCCGTGGCTATGGCAAGCGGCGGCGACGGCGACTCTCGGGTGGCTCGGGGAAGAGAGTCAGGGGAGGGAGAGAGGGGGTCCAGAGAAAGAGAGATGGTCGAGGGGGGTCGAGGCCGTCTCCGTAGCGTCGCGAGGGGGGGGTCGGGGAGGCTGCCACGGCGAAGCAGGAGGTGGCCGGCGTCGGCGCGCGTGCGTCCAGCACGCAGCTGCTTCGTGCGCTGGCACGGGAAGAAGACAGGAGAAGGGGGCCAGATGGGCTGGGCCGCGGGAGGAGCTGGGCCGGCTGGGCTGCACGGTGAGGCCAGGTACTTCTTCTCTCTTTTTTATTTTTCTGTTCTGTTTCCCTTTTTATTTTATTTTGCCACTGTTTTCAAATTCAAAATAATTTCTTACAGTGCCAAAACATTCTGAAATATTTTATGTTACCTCTCTGGATTATTCCAAAAGTACATAAAACATTTCAAAGCATTTGAAAATATATTCATTATATATTATGACTATATCCCCAAATTCAAATAGATTATTGATTTAAATTCAGAGACCAAATAATTCCTTAAAAATATTCCAGAATTTTGGTTTGATATATAACTCTTGCCAAAATTCACAAAACTATTTTTAGGGCATTTTGGATTCACAGAATGCAATTTTAAAGGGTGCTTGCCCTTCTTTTAATTAGGGTTTTGAGGCTTCTGAATTCCTCAGTTCAAATTTCATTTGAATTTAAACATGATGCAGCAACCAAACTAGTCTAAGGCCAGGGTAAAGCTAGGGATGTGACAACTCACCCCCACTAAACAAAAATCTCGTCCCGAGATTCAAGCGTAGGGTAAGGTGAAGGGGAAACGCAAACTAGTATAATCTTCACGATCCAGGGTGCACTTCAAATGAACGTTGATTTGAACACCATTATTGTCTTGAAGTCTTGCTCTGAGAAATCCTGTCAACATGACATGAAGGGAAGAAGGAGACTCTAGAAGGGTCGATCTTCTCGAAGATCGAACAACTCAGGATTAACTCACGGAATGAGACATAGCAACATCTCTCGAGCTGAGAGATGAAGCACACCTCTAGAGAAATGGAGTGGAACAGATGACGAAGGTTCACTAGGTAGACAACGATTCCACACCTAAGAAGGTGGTGAACGGTTGTCAACGTAGCGAGGAGTTGAGTTGCCATGATACCACGACGAAACATCCTGGAGGGGGGTGATTCGTAGATTATTATCTTAAGTGGCAAAAAGAATTACCTTTGATATAGAGATCGTTAAGACTCTCTATATCAGCCTAAGGCAAATCACAGCAATCGATTGGCAGGGTTGGTAGAATGGCATACTTGGACTTGGATGATGTGGATTACCTTGTTGAAGACAACGTAATGGATGATTTTGCTTATCACCGGAAATGGAAGAGACCCATGGTAGAATGGCACATTGGCGGTGCAAGCTAGGAACAAAATGCAAATGCTGGGAATGATTCTGGTAACTGGGGAAGAACCCAACAAAAGAGAGTGAATTCACTGTTTGAAAAGGTCATAGCATTTGCCGAGGAAACTGAGAGGAATCCCAGTTAGAGATGATGATAACACGTAGTGCTTGTGCGTGCTCTCAAGAACTTGAGCATTTCCACAATCATCAAGGTTTTACCAACATCCGTGTCAAGGATCCTGGCAACACAACATACTACCATGATGAATAGCGATGGACGATGCAGATGCAAAGGAGGATAACACCTTCTCAGATTACACCTTAGCGAAGCCAAGGAACGAAATCTGGATGATCGACCGAGAGACATTTAGCACTCCGCTTCTAATGTTCTCCTTGATGTGCTAGTGTAACCCATTCATAGAAATGGTCTGGTATCTAGAACATCAAGTAAAGGTCGGACTTTGGAAAGACAAAGAATCATAAGGCACAACTAGGGAGTAAATCCTACGAAATCCCTATGGGGGGGGCCAACTTCCTCAAACAAGATACTATAATAATAGGTCTACCGGATGGGTGTGTTGGCCACGACATCCACCTTACCGGTTATCGAGAGACCAATATTATAGTTCTTAGGGAAATGTTCCAACCATCATATCTGCCTAAGATTCAGCTCTGGTTGGTGTTAGGATATTCCAGGCTCATCGAGTCTTAGGAAGAAAAATGAAAGTTTGCAACACAAATCGACGAGATGACGTTGCGGGATTCTCGGGAGATGAACTACGATAGCAAGCTCCAAAACATGAGCTGGTTCTGCTACAAACATGTGAACACGTTGTCCCAGACAAGCATGACCACGTGGTAGTCTTATAATAAAACACTACCGAGTTCAGGAGGGGGAACCATCAACGAGGGTATCGAAGTTCTTTCATCAGTCCGGATTAGCTCTTATGAAGGAACTCCTTCTCCTTGAACAAATCAATCAGTGGCTTGGTGTGCTAGGGATACATATAGATTGAAGGTTGCAAGTCTTCAAACCACAGCATTCTTCACACGTGTGCATGACTGATTTGGAATGATTCCCAAGAAAGCAACATTGACTTTCTCGAATCCACGGCGGCAACTTGCATCAGATGCACATGAATTAAAGGAAGTCACTACCTTCATCCAAACATATGCTTCATGAGCTAGCATGAACAAATGCTTTCAAAAGTTTCCAACACTAGCTTAATGTTCAGCAAAATTATGGAGAAGACGAGGATGTTGTCAATGGGCTCAACAACAATTCATCTAGGTTTCCTTTTAAAAGGAATTCCATAGTTAAGTGAACACGGTGATAGCATTGGTCAGACCCAAAGGATATAATGGTGTATGCTCGAGGGATCAACCACGAGTAAGACAACATTACGAACATCGTTGGTTCCGACTTGATTTGACGATAGCCCACACTCAAATCAAAGGATTGATAAGACAATAGGTCCAGCAACTGATCACAAGGACCAATCGATGAAGATATCATCTTTCTTCAACACACACTACACAAGAATATCCCTTTGGAACGAACTAAGTCAGGCAAGCTTTTATCTTCCAACCCTCCAAGTTGTCGTTTAGCTTAACCAACTAGCTCAGGGATATCTAACACCGATTCTTGGAGAGAAGGTGGTTCACAAGAAACCAACTTGATCACGAACTCAACATAGCGGTCAGGTGACAACCCGGTAACACCTCCAAGAAGATATTTGGAAAGTCACGAACCACCGGTATGTTACTAAGCTCGAGAACAATCTTGCTTTTGAGGGCAAGACGATATGATCAAATGAGTGAGGACTTGACAAGATCCTAACTCATCAATCAAAGGGTGCACCGAAATAAGGACTGGGTAGCACGATCAGTCTTAGAAGGATGATTCGAAAACCAACATACTAAGAATGAAATTATTATCCTTTAACTACCAAGCAACAGAGTTGCTAGCAGTATTGATTTCACACATCACAATTCATTTGTCGGTATTCCGGTTGCATCAACACGAGGGCCGAGGAATGAACAGTGATGGCAAGAAGTATCACTGTACCAAGAGTTCATGGGATGGTGTGCAATTCCTATAACAATCTCGATATAAAATATGTAATACTCCAAGGTAGAGCAGAACCAAAAGCTGGATTGGCATTTGATCTGCGGAATACAACTACTTTGACCCAATCCTAGATATGGAAGAGGTACTGGAGTTTGTTTCTCCTAGTCATTCCGGAATAGAATGGCTTGACAGACCACAAGAGTCATAGGCATCGATGAACGAACGCACGCATACTCTTGACTATCAATTGATAGACAAGGGTCAGAATGCAACTAAAGAGAACAACTCAAAGGAACATATAACTTTCTGAGTTGTGGGTGCATAGATTAGTATGTCGAACCAAGTTCAACATATTTCTTCCGGATAACCCATGCAGAAAGGTAGAACTGGCAGAGTCACGATTTATGAATGGAGAACTCCTCAAGAGTACTCTAATTGTGATTTTTTTTGATCCAATAAACATCTGCCATAAGTAGTTCATGGTATTTGGAAGAAGAAGATACCACGGACTTCAAGGACTATCGCAAAGGTTACTAATATCCTAAAGGCACTAGCAATTACTATCAACATGAAGTAGGTAGAGTGAATCTCGGGTTCAGAACCCAGGAGTAGAATACCTACTACTAAGTAGCATCACGGGATGCTTCCGAGAATAAAGGCCAGAATCTTCACACTAGGACACAAATCATGGCTAGACCACTAGATGATCCCCTAAGCACTTAGGGTCATAATAATAATTCCAACATATATGTCGAGGCAATAATTACCTCAACACACCAATTAGTGTGGTTAATCTGGCCCATGGGAACATCGGAAACAGAAGGAAGGGATTTGCAAATGCATCGGACTATTTGGAAACCTGGGATGACTCGGACAGCATAACGGCTATAATTGCTCAAAAAGATTTGAGACAATCACAAAAATGGTGGCATAACCACTCAGAAGCACAATATCAAGGTTCCGAGATCAACAATTAATATACGGAAGTAGTAGGAACTGAACTGAGACTTAAATCCAACAATCTTATAAGTCCACTGATTAGTAACACGTGATCCTAATAGAAAGAAGGGATAGCCTAGTTCTTAATCCCCGTAGAAGAGAAGATGATGACTCAGATCAGAAGGGCATGAGGTAAAGGAGTAAAAAGAGCCTTACGTTCCATCCCACAATCAATTCCCTTACATAACTAAAGAATTTCTAGACTCAACTTCGACCAGTTTGGCTTGGTAATCCTACAGGCAGTCAAGCTCTGATATCAACGCTGTCAGGACCCCGACTCAATGCCACATCGATCTAGCATGTAACACCTCATATCACTTTGCGGCCTCACGCACGGTATTCCCACGGGTGTCGCCTTACCTTTGCCCGGGACCGTTTGCGCCTTTTGGCCCACGTATATGACAGTGTCGCTAGCATCCATATGATAAGGAGCCCGGGCTGACATGGCTAGTCGTAAACCCAAAGCGGCACAGACTTACAGGGACAGGCATCCATGACCCAGCATCGAACGTGTCGGTCATCAGCGAGTGAATCCAGGCTGTAGCACTGGGCTAGCAGGACTCCGGTGAACCGGGCTGTAGCGGGCTAACAGGACTCCGGTATTCACCGCGTGACATTTCCCCGAAGGGACAGACACAGGAACGAAGAAGGACACATGCCGGCCAGCCTAAGTGTTCCGGAGCAGTAGCAAGCTACCATGGCTCGGTGGAAACACTAGGAGACATTTCCCCGTAAGAGAGGCTACTAAAGATAAACAACTAGATGGTCAGATCCCACACATACCAAGCATTTCAATAACATACACACAATATGCTCGATATGTGCACATACAACATGGCATCACAACATGACTCTATGACTCAAGTAATCTATTCAATAGGCTCTGAGGAGCGAGATATTACAAACATGGGTCTTATGACCCAACATTCAGAGCATACAAATCAAGCACAAGCGGAAGCTATCATGTCTGAGTACAGACATCTATAAATGAAAAAGGCTGAGAAGCCTGACTATCTACCAAATCCTGCCGAGGCACAAGATCGTAGCTGAGGTAACAAGCTAAACGTCGAAGACCACGCGGAAATACTAGTGAGACTGAAGTCTCTCTGCAAAAACATAAAATAGGCAAATGTGAGTACAAATGTACCCAGCAAGACTTACATCAGAACTATCTACATATGCATCATTATCAACAAAGGGATGGTGGGGTTTAACTGCAGCAAGCCAGCTTTGACTCGGTGGCTATCCTGAACTACGACTGCGAGTAACTTTTTTGAGGTGGCGCACACGAGTCCACATATTCACCATATCAATACACCACTATGGATCCGCTCCCGTCTCCCTACGAGAACGCCATCCATAGCACTCACGCTTATCTTGCGTATTTTAGAGTATCCACTTTCACTTGTCTATGAACTGATATAAGCAACCCAGAAGTCCTTTTCCGCGGACACGGCTATTCGAATAGATTAGGTTAACCCTGCAGGGGTGTACTTCTTCACACACGCTCTCACCACTTACCGCCGTTTACACGACATGTACTCGGCAACCTTCAAGCGGAAGCCCAACGTGGGTGTCGGCCACGACCTACCTAATCACCTAAGTCTCTAGTCCAGGTTTATCGCCTATTCGGGTTCCATCCATGAGGAGATCCGGCCGGAGTTTCGCTCACAGCCCCAAACGATGTGAACAGGGTTCCCGAGACACCAAACGGGCGCCCGGTACACCGTGCCACGTGCCTACCGCATCACAGCCCACCCCTACGGTCAGCGCTGTCCACGGCCTCCAGTAAGCTACAAACACCAGAAACTACTTGCAACTCCTGGACAGAGGACGAGGGTGAATAAGAAGTCGAGCGGGGTCATATTTCAGGGCCCAATGTATGGTAGTAGCTGAATCATGGATCACAAACACAGAACTCAGTTCCTGAGGACGGCTTCAATGAGACAACCCACCATGTACTCCTACATGGCCTCTCACCGACACCTTTTACCAAATCGTGTTCACACACTTAGCTCACACACAGTAGGACATGTTCACACCGCCTCTGATTCATCCCTGGATGAATCAGACCTGACTCAACTCTAAGCAGTAGCAGGCGTGACAAACAAGCATGAATGAGTAGGCACAACAGGGCTCAAACAACTCCTACTCATGCTAGTGGGTTTCATCTATTTACTGTGGCAATGACAGGTCATGCAGAGGATAAAGGGGTTCAGCTACCGCAGCAAGTAACAGATGAATCGATGTTGTCCTAATGCAGTAAAAGAGAGCAGGAGCGAGAGAGTAGGATTGTATCGGAATGAACAAGGGGGTTTTGCTTGCCTGGCACTTTGAAGATAACATTGAGTCTTCATCAGTGTCAACGATCACATCATCGGTACACGTCTATCGAGAGGGGACAATTACCGGCAAATACAGAAAAACACGATCAGTGCAATGCACAATATGATGCATGATCATGACATGGCAAAATGAATGTGTTTTGGGCTAATGCAACTAAAACCATATTAAATGAAGTTGGTTTGAATCCAAGATTCAAATTCAAACTCCATATGTGATTATTCAAATGCCATGTAATTGATTTGTGCTAAACAGCAGCTATAAGTTGTTCTAACATGCATGAAAATGGTACAGATGGATTCCTTGAATTTTTCTGATAATTTTTCATATATAATTTATTTAATTTGGAGCTACGGTTAATTTTCTATGATTTTTAGAAGTTTTAGGCATTTTCTGGAATTTCCTGATTATTTTTAAATCCAGAAAATCATTTACTGCGTCAGCGTGACGTCACAGAGGCGTCAGCAGGGCTGACCAGGTCAAACCTGACGTGTGGGGGCCACATGTCAGTGACACTGGGGTTAACCCTGGGTCAAACCCGCACTGACCAGGGTTGACTTGGCTCTAGGGCCCACTGTCAGCGGCTGGTGGGGTGGCTAATGGTGGGGATTAGCGCTAAATAAGCCGCCACGTCAGCCTCGCCGGAGTTCGGCCGGCGACGACCAAACCGCGCGGCGGTGCTTCGCCGGAATGGGCTACAGGCGGCGGAAAAGCGCGCGGAGACCACCGGGGCGTAGCCCGTCATCGTCCGCATCCAGTGGAGCATGTGGGATGAGCTGGGGAGGCCGGAGCTCGCCGGAGTGGAGCCCGAGGCGGCGGCCGGAGCTCGGGCGAGGTCGGGGTTGGCGTTCGGGGGCACGGGAGGAGGGGCTGGTGGGCGCTACGGGCTCCTGGGAGCAAACTGAGTGCTATGACGCGCCCAGGCACGAGCTACGGCGTCTGTAGCCACGACGGCGGCATGGCCGGCGGCGGTGAGCTTTCGGGCTCGTGGGGAACGATGCTACATCACGGGGGCGAGCACAAGGAGTTAGGGAATAAGGTAAGTGGCTCACGGCGAGTCAGACGGTGCAGACGGCGGGGCCGGGGAGGCTCTGGACGCGGCGAATCAAGCGACGGAGATCGCCGGCACCGAGGTTGGAGAAGACGTCCGGGGCGGCGATGCAGCGCTCCCCTGGTTGCTTGGCTCGAGGTGGACGAGGAGGACGACGATGCGGTCATTCTGGATTGGTCGGCGAGGCGAGTGGTGGTCGGTGGCTGTGGCTATGGCAAGCGGCGGCGACGGCGACTCTTGGGTGGCTCGGGGAAGAGAGTCAGGGGAGGGAGAGAGGGGGTCCAGAGAGAGAGAGATGGTCGAGGGGGGTCGAGGCCGTCTCCGTAGCGTCGCGAGGGGGGGGTCGGGGAGGCTGCCACGGCGAAGCAGGAGGTGGCCGGCGTCGGCGCGCGTGCGTCCAGCACGCAGCTGCTTCGTGCGCTGGCACGGGAAGAAGACAGGAGAAGGGGGCCAGATGGGCTGGGCCGCGGGAGGAGCTGGGCCGGCTGGGCTGCACGGTGAGGCCAGGTACTTCTTCTCTCTTTTTTATTTTTCTGTTCTGTTTCCCTTTTTATTTTATTTTGCCACTGTTTTCAAATTCAAAATAATTTCTTACAGTGCCAAAACATTCTGAAATATTTTATGTTACCTCTCTGGATTATTCCAAAAGTACATAAAACATTTCAAAGCATTTGAAAATATATTCATTATATATTATGAATATATCCCCAAATTCAAATAGATTATTGATTTAAATTCAGAGACCAAATAATTCCTTAAAAATATTCCAGAATTTTGGTTTGATATATAACTCTTGCCAAAATTCACAAAACTATTTTTAGGGCATTTTGGATTCACAGAATGCAATTTTAAAGGGTGCTTGCCCTTCTTTTAATTAGGGTTTTGAGGCTTCTGAATTCCTCAGTTCAAATTTCATTTGAATTTAAACATGATGCAGCAACCAAGCTAGTCTAAGGCCAGGGTAAAGCTAGGGATGTGACACAAGCCATCAACGTGCATAGAAGGTGCACGGATGGCTCTTGCCCATGTGAAGATGTATTGGGTGAAGATGAAGGCCACCGATATTGTAACAGGGGGTCCGCCAGGGGGTAAGGACACGCCAAATCAATATTTTGAAGAAGTACTAGTGGGTGCCAGTTTGATAGAGGGTCAGTGCTTGAAGAATGTTATGTTCGAGTAACATGTATCCGAATTGTAAAAGCAATGCTAATGAATAGAAGGTTGTTGTCGGTGTTCTGGGAACGGGGGTACCCAGACTTGCCTGCCTGCGGCCTGCGGCGTGGCTCAAGGAGTGGCCCAGTACGGCCCATCTTCATCAACACATGCTCAAGACCCTTGCGAGGGGCCAAGCCTCGTGGGGAAGGGCGACAGGAGGCTTCCTCAGGCACGGCCTCGTCAAGCTGGCTCGCGAGGAGGCGGAGAGATCAAGGCGGGTTACCTCATGAGGTGCCCGTGACGCAAGCCATGACGACCAGGGCCAGGCGGGCGCCAGGTGGGCGCCGGCCTACGCAGAGTCCTTGTTTCCCCTTTGGTGCAAAAGGGGTAAGCGCAGGTAAGGGTATCAAGCAAAGGCAACCATTTTGGTGCAACAAGATCAAGACTAGCAGGGCGGCAGAACGGAGGTCATCGTGGAGCCCAAGCCAGCGACATCGTCAGGGTCTTTGGCAGGCGAGGACCAACTTTAGTTAGGATAAGTGTACTAGATGTTCCCCTTCAAAATGGCCAATTGTTGGCGCCCTTCCCGCTCAATATTTGGGAAGAGGGCCATGGCCTTCGCCTATAAATAGGACTAGCCACCCCCAGGGTAGAGACACCTGATCCATCAGCATCCAATCTGGAGACCAACCAGAGAGAAGAACCATGGACAACACCACCACCATAGGAACAGACCCTCGCGAGGCTGTCCTTCCCTTGTATTATTCATCAGCCCCAGAGGCAATCCACCACTCCACACACTGGAGTAGGGTATTACACCATAATGGTGGCCTGAACCAGTATAAATCTTGTGTCCTTTGTGTTGTTCTTCGTGTAGTTTAGATCCTAGCGAGGCAGTGAGACATGAGTAGGCTGGGGGTGTGATCTTCGCGTGCACCCCAGTGTTCGAACCTCAAGGGTCTGCCGGAACCCGAAATCTGACATTTGGCGCACCAGGTAGGGGTGCACCGGATCTCTCCCTTCCGTCGACCCGGTCTCCATCAGCACCTCGCTCTGCCCTCATGCCGGACAACGCACCGCCCGCTCCGGCTGTCGACGCTGGCGCAGGAACCGGGGGGCTTTGAGCCCTGGCCCCCGCCTTGCGACAGGTGCAGTGGCCGAACAAGTTCAAGCCGTACATGCCGCCGTACTACGACGGCGCAGCGGACCCGCTAGCCTTCCTGCTAGTGTATGAAGAAGCTGTCCTCAAGGCCGGAGGCGATGACAGAGTCATGGCTAACTAGCTGCCCATGGCCCTCACCGGTGTCCCGCGCATGTGGCTGCTCCACTTGCCGGCGGTTTCTGTGGCCTCCTGGGGGGACTTGCGCAGCCTCTTCCTCGCCCATCATGTTGTGCCGGCACCCCCAGTCGTGGCAGCCCTCCTAGGCGGATTGCAGGCACCACCTTCAGGCCGCCACATCAAGCCATTCATCTGCCAGGTCGCCGCCGCCTTTGTGCCGCGCGGGGCTTCTCCGGGTTGGGCGGCACCTAAAGCCGATCTAGCCTTCAACTCATATGATCACCCCTTCAACTCGTCCTTCTTGGGCGCGCTCACAGTGTTGTGCACCCCCACCATCTGCAACGTGGCGGTCACCAAGACCCTCATCGACGGCGGCGCTGGCCTCAGTGTGCTCTCAGTGGAGGCCTTCAGCCTTCTCCACGTACCGATGGAACGGCTGCAGCCCAGCAGGCCCTTCTTGGGCGTCGAAGGCAGCTACGCCGGCTCCCTGGGCCAGATCCGCCTTCTGGTGACCTTCGGCACCTACGACAACTTCCGCACGGAGCTAATCGACTTCGACATCGCCCCCATTGGCCTCCCGTACAACGCCATCCTCGGCTACCCGGCGCTAGCCCGGTTCATGGCCGCAAATCACCCGGCATACAACCTCATGGAGATGCCCGGGAGTAGCGGCGTCCTCACCGTGTCAAGGGACACCGGGGACACATTGCAAGTGCTCAAGCTTGCTTTCAAGGCCGCGGCGGCAGCGCAGCCCACAGACTCAGACGCCTCTGAACCCAAGGGGGATGCACCGGCCAAGAAGAAGCAGTTGTTCACTCAGGACAAGGCGTAAACCAAGCAGGTACTGGTTGACGAGGACGGATCCACCAGTGCCACCTTCACCATAGGCGCCAACCTCGAGCCCGAGCAGGAAGAGGCCTTGGTAAAATTCCTGCACGCAAACAAGAAGGTATTCGTGTGGGAACCTGATCAGCTAGTAGGGGTCCCCAGGGGCATAATCAAGCATCACCTCAATGTGTGCCCCAACGTGCGCCCGATGAAGCAGAAGGCGAGGCGGCAGTCCACTGAGAAGCAAGCTTTCATCATCCAAGAAACCCGCAAGTTGGAGGCGGCAGGGGTCATTCGCGAGGTCCGCTACCCGGATTGGCTGGCTAACCCTGTGGTCGTGCCGAAGAAGGGGGGAAAGGAACGCATGTGTGTTGACTTCACCAACCTCAACAAGGCCTTCCCGCAGGATCCGGTCCCGCTCCCTCGCATCGACCAGATCGTCGATTCCACCGTCGAGTGCGACTTGTTGTGCTTCCTGGATGCCTTCTCCGGCTACCACCAGATCAAGATGCAAGTAGAAGACGTGGAAAAGACGGCCTTCCTGACCCCGTGCGGGGTGTACTGCTATACGTGTATGCCGTTCGGGTTGCGTAATGCCGGTGCAACCTTTCAGCGGCTAATGCACATCGCCTTGGGTCGGCAGCTTGGGAGGAATGCTGAGGCTTATGTTGATGACATTGTGGTGAAGTCTCGGGAGGCAAAAACCCTGATACGGGACTTGGAGGAAACCTTCGCGAGCCTTAATGAGGTGGACCTGCGGATCAACCCGGAGAAGTGTGTGCTTGGAGTCCCCTCGGGCAAGCTCCTAGGTTTCCTAGTATCCCACCGGGGCATCGAGGCCAACCCAAAAAAGGTAAAGGCAGTCGAGGATATGAGCCCGCCAAAGACCCTCGGAGAAATGCAGAAGCTCACCGGGCGCGTGACCACCCTAGGGCGTTTCATCTCCAAGCTGGGGGAATGAGCTTCCCTTCTTCAAGCTGATGAAGAAGAAGGGCCCCTTTGAATGGACTGAAGAGGCCGACTAGGCGTTCCAGGATCTGAAGATGTACTTGACCAGCCCCCCGGTGATGGTAGCTCCGTGCCCTCAGGAGCCCCTGGTGCTCTACCTAGCGGCCACCCCCTACTCTGCCAGCGCAGCCCTGGTGGCTGTTAGGAAGGAATGTAGGACCAAGACCGCAACGACCGTCCCGGTTAAAGCAAAGCAGGGCCGAGAGGGCCTCACAGCGACCGCGACTACAACCAAGGAAGACCAGCCATAGAAGGGAAGTGCACCCAATATAGAGGAGGCCCCTCCTCCAGACGACTAGTCGCTGGGGGCTCCGTTGTCTCAGGAGGCCCATACGGACACGGGACGAAGTCTTCCGTCTTGTATCTTCATAGTCCAACAGTCCGGCCAAAGTACGTAGTCCGGCAGTCCTGATACCCCCTTATCCAGGACTCCCTCAGTAGCCCCTGAACCAGGCTTCAATGACGATGAGTCCGGTGTGTAGATTGTCTTCGGCATTGCGAGGCGGGTTCCATCTCCGAATACTCCAAGATAAATTCCGAACACAAGGACCGTGTCCGGCTTTGCAAGATAACTTTCCATATATCACCATAGAGAGAATAATAATAATCCACGAATCCAATCTGCTAACAATTCTTCGAAGAGCGAAATCACGCCATGGTCCGGTTTTTATTCGAACCATTCCTACAACTTGCTACCGCACACACCAAGAGGTGGTTCCCTTGGCATGTCCTGTCAGAGCAGAGATTGTGTTCCCCTTATTGCGAGATTCTCATTAATACGGGTATGGGTAATCCAACCATGCCTGTTGGCAAGACCCCGTGTTTTTAGGAAAGTCTCGAACGACCGTGTTCGGGGACACCTGATATTCTTCCCCCTTTATAAAGGAGCCGAGGCCTATCCCTCTATCTCCACGCTCGCACATCTCGCACCCTGAGTTCCAACACCTAAATTCGAAGCTTAAGCACCCCGGATCTTCGATCATGTCCGGATATGGCCATCAAGGCCGATGAATGGTCTCCTCTATCATAGAGGATGATATTGCGAAGCTTAGGGAGGCTGGGTATTTGACCGCCGATGTCAAGCACAGGCTTCCTGCTCCCGAACAGGTTATCCCCACTCCCAAGACCAACGAGAGCATCGTATTTGTCTCCCACTTCCTCCGGGGCTTAGGTCTTACTCTTGATCCCTTCGTGAGGGGGCTCATGCACTACTACGGGCTAGATTTCCACGATCTAGCTGCAGATTCCATCCTCCACATCTCGTCATTTATCGTTGTGTGTGAAGCCTTCCTTCACATTGCCCCCCACTTCGGCTTATGGCTCAAGACTTTCGATGTGAAGCCGAAGATAATTGAGGAGCGACACGCAGAGTGAGGAGGTGCCATAATAAGCAAGAACGCTGATGCCCCGTGGCCCGAAGGCTCCTTCCTGGAGGTATCTGATTTATGGCAACGGAGGTGGTTCTATGTCACGGCTCCCTGAGGCTCAAAGTGGGCGGCCGCGCCTACCTTCCGCTCGGGCCCTCCACCTCAGCTGGCATCATGGGCCAACGTGGGACTAAACTGGTGGCGTACGAACGATGTACCAATGCTACAAAGCCGCATTCGGGAGCTCCTCGAGAGGGTCATTAGTCTCATCAAAATAATCCAAGTAATGCTAGTCCGGTGGATCATGCCGTGCAAACGCCGGCCTCTCCGGATGTGGGAATTCAATCCAAAAGGTCCGCGGACCATTCAGCACTTCTTTGGCATGACGTCCAAAGGGATGTATAAGTTGTTCTTCGGACCACAAATAAAGTGTCCGGACCCATCGAGGATGCGGGCCTGAGCTGCAATCGCCTTGATACCCAAGTAAGTAACCCTATAACCGAACACCTTGCTTATATTTGTCATGGCATTGATCTGAACACTGCCCGCAACCAGGATTGGCTTAGTAAGGCGGAGAGGATCAGGTGTCCGGCCCCTCTTCCCGAAGGTTCGCTTGGCCCGGCAATGGCCAGGACTCTTGAACGGACACTAAGTCGGGTGCCACCAGAGAGAGCTGAAGGGGAGAGCGGGGAGGCCAAGAGTGGGCCTCACACATTGCGCATCTGAACCGGGGGAATCGGCGCCTCCACAGAGGAGGAGAATCGGGGAGGCAATTCTGAGGTTTCCTCCCCCTGCGGGAAGAAGAGGGCCGCCTCCGAAGATTTGGAGACGGGGGGAGCTAAACAATGGAAAAGAACTTTGCCAAAGGGCCCTGCCCCGAAGGGCGTCCTCACCGCACAGTGCCCGCCAACGGGCCAACCCTCGACCGAGTTGTAAGTTTAATTAAGCAAATATCTTATTGCTTTTTCCTCTGATAGTAATAACCGAGACCTTGTTTTTTGTAGACCGGCCAGCAGTTCATCTCAATAGGTTCTTCTTTGGGGAATCTTCTTCCGGAGATAATGGAGAGTGAAACCTCACCTGCCTCTCCGCCCCGTGAGGCGGGCGACCCTGAGGTATCGTCACGGAGGAGTCCGGATCCAATGAGGCCGGAAGCTAACACTTCGGCCGCCCCGAGCCCAGCGCGTTCGGCTCCTGTGGCGGACAATGGAAAGGGTCCGGGAGAGTCCGGTGTCCGGCCGAACACGCTGACGGGCCTCCTGGAGTCAGCTGATCTCTTGGAGGATCATCGTACCCTAATGGGTATGGTGTCAGAGAAAATTTCCTCCGCCACAAGTGGTTTAAACTAAGCTTTTAGGAGCCGGATCAAAGGCTTTGAGGTAAGCCACAATTTTTAGTTAAGCCGCACGCGATACATGCGCTCTGTGTAGATAGTAGCCCCTGAGACTGTGGATGCCAGCCCATGGCGGAAACCAGAGGATCAAACTCCCAGTTAATGATCGCACTTGCATTGATGTGCAGGTTGCTAAGGGTTCAGCAATAGACCAGGCCGCTAAATGCGCCGAATTGGGGCGGCAGATTGATGTTGTGGAGGCCGACGTCATGCTTGTGAACAAGCAATTCGAGGAGTCGCAGAGTATGCTTTCCTATATCCACATCTATTTTTGCAAGAAGGTTGAAATATTAATGTGATGTTATGTAGTTGCAGGCGGAGTTACTGCCGTTGAGGCCCTGAGGGTGGAGCTTGCTCTAGCGAAGGCACAAGCTCGGATTAGCAATGCAGCTGCTCTAAAGGCAGCCGAAGAATTAAAGGCCGAACAGGCCGCTCGTCTCCGAAGTGAGGAGAAAATAGCCGAGATGGCTGTGGAGCTGAGGGATGCCGTCGGCCGGTATGAGCTTCTCGAAAAGGAGAATCAAACAAAGGCGGTCGACCTAATGAAGGTGATGGATTCTGCTAAAGGGAGGTGCTCTTAGATTAGAGACGCACGGGAGGAACTTAGACAAGCCGGAGAAATCGCAGCCGGAAGTCCTTATGTATTGCGGATGAAGTTTTTAGATCCAAAGTATGCTCCGTTGGATAAGCTATGGAGCGCCACATATGAGTATGCAGACTTGGCGAAGAGTGCGGCTGATGCGACCAAGTTATTCAAGGATCATGAGGATAACAAAATGGAGAGGTTGTTCTGGTCGCAATTTAATGCTCTAGCGCGCTCCTTTCCCTTGAGTGAGAAAATGGCCGCTATAGCCGAGCTCCATAGGCTCTCCGGCCTTGCAATGAGGTCTGTAATAGACCATCTGTGGCTGAAGGAGCCAAAGCCGAACAATTACTTTGGTTTGGTGCAACGATTATTTGGCTCCAGAGCACGGATTGATGCCATGAAGAGATCGGCATGCATAGAGGGTGCGCGGATGGCTTGTGCCCGTGTGAAAACATATTGGGAGGATATGGAGGCCACCCGTATTGCAACCCGAGGTCCGGCAGGAAGCCAAGACCCAGCCGAGCACTATTTTGAGCAGGTCATAGACGGTGCTCGTAGAATAGAGTCCCAATGCTCCAAGAATGTCATGTTTGAGTGACGAAATTGTAAACAACTATCTGTTTGATTATAGAGATTGCTTCTTTTTTTATATACTTTTGCCTGAAAGTATTATAGTGTCTCTTGTGCGGCTATTTATATATGCATATAATCGTTAAAGTTAGCAGTCGTTGTCTTCAGCCCCCATGCACATAATGCGGGGGTGTTCGAGAAAATATGCGTGAACACACTTGATCCAACGTCTTGGTCCATTAAGGAGGTGATCGCATGTCAAACCAGGTAACCGGACTATATAGGTGTAACACTTTTGCTTAGCCGTAGGAGTTGAAAGGTGGGGCTACTATATAGCCCCTGGTACTTCCGCGTGCATCCAGATACGGTGTGCGTACTTGATCGGTAGACCGGTCCTTCGTTAATGCGGGGGAATCCTATAGATTCCGATGAGTCCTCGAGTGGTTGATCAGTCTCTCGCTATATCATGACAGTCAGTTTTCGGCTTTCTCTACTGAGGTGCTCATCCGGAATAACCAGGGCACAATCGCAGTAGTTCTCCTTTGGCCGCCTTAGCCGATAGAACGGAACGTAAGGCATCAAACCAGGAGCTGGGCTAACCCAACATTTGACCAAAGACATGATTCGGAGCTAATGCATATAAGGCCAAACTCGTGACGCCGAACACTCCCGAAGGTATTCGGACTTTATAACATATATTGGGCTGATAATGCCCTTGACCCTGTGGTTCCAGTTATGCGCACCTACCTGTCGTGGAAAAAAGCCTAAAACGCCAGTGTCCCTTATAGGTGTATGAAATACCCAAGGGACGTTGAGCAACAAGAGACAGTAAAGAAGGTTTACGCAAGGGCTTAATCTAAAGAGAAACCTGTGGGTGAAGCCCTGCTGCACGTATGCACATGTGTCTCCGTTGTGCCGTATCCTGGAAGGGTGTCGCACTGGTAGTGTTTGTGAGAATGAAAGAAAAATAAAACGTGCGAAAAGTTAGTTATGCTCGAGAAATGTTCGAGATCCGGCTTGTTAACGAGGCAAGCCGAATTGTGGGATTGTGTTTCATGTTTTCAGCCCCTCATATTATTTGTGGGGACACATGTGCAGCCCCTGGCTCATGTCTATCCGAGCCATTGTGAAGAATGGTGTATTGGACTCGTCTAACCATGTCCGTGGTCTTGACGACCGGTCATGCGTTCCGGTGGGAGAGGCCGCCTAGAGTCCGGCAGCGGGAACTGCCGCATACTATTCTATGTTTCCACTAACCATGATGATGTCGCGTGGACCGGGCATTTTGAGTTTAAGGCAGGCATAGTTTGGTATTGCATTAAAGCAAGTGAAGGCTGGTCTTCCAAGCAATGCATGATAGTCGCAGCTGAAGGGAGCGATGTTGAAGAGTAAGTTCTCGCGTCTGAAATTGTCGGGAGAACCGAATGTTACTTCTAACACGAGGGAGCCCCAGCAATGGGCCATAATGCCTAGAATTACTCCATTGAAGGTGGTGGTGTTTTGATTTATTCTGGATGGGTCTATCCCCATCCTGCGGATGGTGTCTTGATATATCAAATTAAGACTATTGCCGCCGTCCATTAGGACGCGAGTAAGATGGTACCCATCAATTATTGGGTCGAGCACCAAGGCAGCCGATTCTCCGTGCCGAATACTGGCCGGGTAGTCCCTGTGATCAGAAGTGATCGAGCATGTTGCCCAGGGATTAAATTGGGGGGCTACGAACTCTGCGTGAGTTGCATGTACCATGTTTACCGTTTTGACTTCCGGTGGGAATTGTTTCTGGCCCCTAGTGTTCGGCTGGCGAGGTTCATCCTCGTCTTCGCTTGGTGTTTCCCTTCCCTTATGTTTGGTGTTTAACTTGTCGGCCTGCTGGAAAACCCAACATTCTCTATGGGTATGATTTGCAGGTTTGTCGGAAGTGCCATGGATTTGGCACAATCTGTCCAGGACTTTGTTCAGGCCGGATGGTTCCTCTTTACTGCTGTTAAATGGCTTTTTTCCTTGACCAGGTCGAGAGCCCCTGAATCCGGCGTTGATCGCTGTGTTGTCCGGACTATCATTATTCCGACGTTTGTTCTTAGTGTGCTGTGGCTTCCCGTTGCCGTCTCGGATTTCGGATGTGCCTGGGTCACTGGTGCCTTTACGGGCCAACCAGCTGTCCTCGCCCGCACAAAATCGGGTCATGAGGCTTGTTAAGGCTGCCATCATTCTTGGCTTTTCTTGGCCGAGGTGCCTGGCAAGTCACTTGTCTCGGATATTGTGTTTGAAGGCCGCTAAGGCTTTGGCGTCTGGACAGTCGACAAGTTGATTCTTCTTAGTGAGGAATCTATTCCAAAGCTTGTGGGTTGTCTCTCCGGGCTGGTGTATTATGTGACTTAGATCGTCAGCGTCTGGAGGCCGGACATAGGTCCCTTGAAAGTTGGCCCTGAAAGCATCCTCAAGTTCCTCCCAACTTCCAGTTGAGTTTTCGGGGAGGCTTTTCAACCGATGACGGGCTGGTCCTTTTAACTTGAGGGGGAGGTATTTATGGCGTGGAGGTCGTCCCCATGAGCCATGTGTATGTGAAGGATAAAATCTTCAATCTAGACCCCGGGGTCCGTCGTTCTGTCGTATGACTCTATATTCACGGGTTTGAATCCCTGTGGAAATTCATGATCTAGCACCTCATCCGTGAAGCACAGGGGGTGCACAGCCCCTCTGTATCTGGCCGTGTCGTGGCCTGCTGTTGGCTGTTGTTGCTCCCGGTGTTGATTCTGGACTGGTATTCGATCAGCATGATCATTGTGGTGACCATAATCCCGCGTTGGAGCCTGTCCTCTAGACCCGTAGATGGACCTGGCTGCACTGGCCTTTTTGTCCAGGATCTCTCGTAAATCGTGTGCAGTATTAGTGGCTGCTCTATCACGACCATGAGTTGGTTGGTCCGGCTGAGTAGCCGTATTGTTTTTGGGCCGAGCGGGTGCTGCGGCTTCATTGTCGAATTCGGGTAGCAGTTTGCGCTTTGGGTAGCTCTTTGTGTGGCGATTATCGCCATGTTTTCCTTCGGTGTCCAGCACCTTATTCCATCGTCGGTTGAGCGTATCCTGTGCGACCTTAAGCCTTTGCTTCTACTTCTTCAGGCTCCGTGCTGTGGCCAGGAGTTTTCTGCGGAGTTTGTCTTGTTTTGACTGTTCTTCCGGGATGATGAACGCATTGTCAACCGGACTGTTATCTTCTTTGGAGGTAGCATGATGAGTTCGGCACCTGTTTATCAAGCCATCCCAAATTTCCATGAACCTCTAACCTTTGACACCCTTCCTAGCAAACCATTGCTTGGCTATGTTACCGCTTTGCTCAGCCCTCTTATATCGTTGCTAGTTGCAGGTGAAGTTGAAGATTTCTCCATGGCGGACAGGATTATGTTGGGATATCACAATATCTCTTATTTAATTAATGCATCTATATACTTGGTAAAGGGTGGAAGGCTCGGCCTTATGCCTGGTGTTTTGTTCCACTCTTGCCGCCCTAGTTTCCGTCATACCGGTGTTATGTTCCCGGATTTTGCGTTCCTAACGCGGTTGGGTGATTTATGGGACCCCCTTGATAGTTCGCTTTGAATAAAACTCCTCCAGCAAGGCCCAACCTTGGTTTTACCATTTGCCTCACCACCACCTACATTTCCCTTGGGAGTAATTAACCCAAGGGTCATATTTATTTTTAGCACCCCTGGGCCAGTGCTTGTCTAAGTGTTGGTCCGAACCGGGCAGACTGCGGGGCCACCTCGGGGCAACTCGAGGGTTGGTTTTACTCGTAGGCTGACCTATCTGGTGTTGCCCTGAGAACGAGATATGTGCAGTTCCTATCGGGATTGTCGGTGCATCGGGCGGCTTTGCTGGTCTTGTTTTACCATTGTCGAAATGTCTTGTAAACCGGGATTCCGAGTCTGATCGGGTCTTCCTGGGAGAAGGTATATCCTTCGTTGATCGCGAGAGCTTATCATGGGCTAAGTTGGGACACCCCTGCAGGGTATAATCTTTCGAAAGCTGTGCCTGCGGTTATAGGCAGATGGGAATTTGTTAATGCCCGGTTGTAGATAACTTGACACCAGATCCAAATTAAAACGCATCAACCGCGTGTGTAGCCGTGATGGTCTCTTTTCGGCGGAGTCCGGGAAGTGAACACGGTTTTTGGGTTATGATTGACGTAAGTAGGAGTTCAGGATCACTTCTTGATCATTGCTAGTTGACGACCGTTTCGCTTGCTCTCTTCTCGCTCTTATTTGCGTATGTTAGCCACCATATATGCTTAGTCGCTGCTGCAACCTCACCACTTTACCCCTTCATTTCCCATTAAGCTTTGCTAGTCTTGATACCCATGGTAATGGGATTGCTGAGTCCTCGTGGCTCACAGATTCCTACAACAACAGTTGCAGCCGTAATGATCTTGACGCGAGAGCGATGTTTACTTGTTTTGGAGTTCTTCTTCTGCTTCTTCTTCGATCAGGGGATAGGTTCCAGGTCGGCAGCCTGGGCTAGCAGGGTAGATGTCGTTTGAGTTTCTGTTTGTGTTTCATCCGTAGTCGGATGTTGATATTGTGTATGATGTATTGTGATGCTGTATTCGTGTGGCATTGCATGCCTCTTGTATGTATCCCCATCTATTATGTAATGTTGATGTAACGCAAAAGCGTTTCAATATGCGGGTCTATCCTTTGTGGGACCTTCGAGTTCCTTTTGGATAGGTTCACATATTGGGCGTGACACCTGCGTCCAAAATATGATAAGCAAGAAAATCAAACTTGTCAACGTGGTCCAGGTTATGCTCCTCCACCGAATTCTTCCATGTCAGAGATAGGTTTGCAATCTGTGGGAGCCAAACACCAGACACTGCGAGAGCTCTTCGGCACGACGCATGAAGACGTCTGGAAGGTGCTTTTCAAGGCCAACGAGGTACCACCACCCATAACTGAAGATTTCGGACTCAGCGCGAAACGCCGAGTCAATCCGATAAGTTTTCATATTATGCAAGATACACTTTTTACCAGCACATCCGCCGGAGGAGTCTAAGCCTCCATGCCGATTTTACAGGCCTGGGTAGAGATAGCGGAGCAGATTGACTGTCCAGCTCCGCTACCCGAAGATCCACAATTGCCTCTTCTAATGAAGATGTTGTTTCCGGTGCCCTATGAGGTGCCGGAGAGAAGGCCAAGAAGACGGCCGTGGGGACCAGAGAAGGTCTCTGGCGCAAGGTTGCATCAGACATGACATCCGAAGACACCGAGACACACTCCTCCACCGAAGATGATGATGATGAGGAGGAAATCCACCCTCCCCCACCGAGGGGAGAAAGAAGAGGAAGGCCGCCACGCACGAGGAGGCCGAGGTGTCCAAGAAGGGAAAAACCTTCCTTCCGAACCACTCCATCGTAGCCACCAACAGCAGCGAGGAGTGGGAGTCCAGGGACAAGCCCCAACTGCAGTCCGACCAAATCCAACATCAAGATATCCTACTCTTCGGAGGGGTCTCTGGACCCGTGGGTGATGAACAACAATTCGCTTCTGACAGCCTCCTCCCCCAGGCCACAGACGACAACAAGGTGTTGTCTCGAAGGATACTAGGCCAAAGGGAGACAATTCCGAAGACGCCCCCAGGCAAAATCCCAGTCGACGAGCACATGGGGGGAAGACCCCCATGGACTCCGATAATGGGGGCCGCAGCCAGTTTGGCCCCCAGCCGAATACGGCTCCGGAAACCCAAGTGGTTCTGAATTTAGGCAGGCAGCTTCTCTCTAAGGAGGGCAAGCCGCCTGTGCCGATGACCTCTGTCCATCCAGAGGCACCAGACAACTTGCTGGAAACGCTTCGCAGCGCTTCCATTGATGAAGAACACCGTACTCTTCTGAGTACGGTGATTGAGAAGGTCCGGTCCGCCAAAAGCGGATTGACCGAAGCCTGCGCTAGCCTTCTAACAGGCTTTGAGGAAAGTAATAAAATTTTAAGAGACTGTCACAGTATAGATAGTAGCCCCGTTGCTCTGTTTGGTATTCGGAAAGAAAAGCTGAACAGAGGATCAAATAATGTTCGCAGGAGTCTAGCAGAAGATATCTATGTGAATAAGCAGGCGTCGCTGCTGGCCGCTGCTGCTCGTACTGCGGAGGTCTCTGGACTAATGCAGGGCCTGGAGCGGACCGAGAGAGAGCTCGGCCTCGTGAAGAGGCAGCTCGAGGAAAGTCAAGGTATGCAATACCCCATCTGTATACTTATAAAGGATAAATGGTTTCTGCTGATAGAAGCGTCATGAACTTTGATAGGGGTCACGACCGAAGTGGCGGCCCTTAAGAAGGCGTTGGCTGAGGCCGAAGACAAAGCGGCCAAGGAACACGCCGAGCGCGAGAAGCAAGAGGACCGGGTCAGCGAGGTCCAGCAAGAGCTCTAGGATTTCATCCAGAAATATGAGTCCTTTGAGCGTGACTCTAAGACTCAAGAGTCCGAGCTTCCTAAGGCCCTCCGGAGCGTGCAAGATGCCAAAGCCGAAGCCCAGAAGGCCCTCCGGGAGATTCAGGCGGCCAAGAAGATTGCGGCGGGTAAGGCAATTGTTATGCAAAGCAAGCATGTGAAGGAGACTTTCCTTTTACTTACCCGAATTTGGAGTTCTCCAGGAGCCTTTGCGGTTCTGCCGCGTAGCATATCAGATGTCGCGGATGTCTACCGAGCCAAAGAAGGGCGCTCAACGGAGAAGTTGTTCTGGTCTCAATGTCTTGGGACAGAACATCCGATGCCCTTGAGAGACCAGCTGAAGCAACTGGTCGCGCTGCACAAGGCAGCCGAACTAGCCATGAAGGACCTCATAGTCCGGTTGTGGCCTGCCGAGCCTATGCCCAGCAACTACTTCGGTCTCGTGAAGCGGCTTGTGAGTGCCTGCCCATGACTTGAATTCATAAAGGGGTCGGTTTGCATTGAAGTTGCACGGATGGCCTTTGCCCGTGCAAAGATGCATTGGGCGAAGATGGACGCCACGGCGCTAATGACCGAGGGGCCACCGAAGGGTAAGGAGCACCGCCGGCCTAAAAATTATTATGATAGTGTCTTGAAGGGCTCCCGCCTTGTGGCGGAACAATGTACTAAGGATGTAATCTTTGAATGAATGCACTCGTTTTCTCTTGTAATATGAAACAAGTTCATTTGCGCAATATAATGCTTGTTAATTTAAAATTTTACCTTATGTGCGGCCGTTTACAAAATCTGAGAGTTGGCCAGTCGTCGGCTTAACTCCTCACTTCGGAAGTTGTCCTGGGATCCGAAGACCACTTCTAGTGTAATTGAGCCTGTACAACAGGCCTCTACACCTGGTATGACACCTTTGAAGGTGGTTTTGGTTGGTTTGATCCTTGAGGGATCGATACCCATTTTGCGCACTGTATCCTGATAGAGCAGGTTCAGGCTGCTGCCACCATCCATGAGGACTCGTGTAAGGTGGAATCCGTCAATGATAGGGTCAAGGACCTGTGCGGCTGAGCCGCCATGATGGATATTGGTCGGATGGTCCCTGCGATCAAAGGTGATCGGACAGGAAGACCATGGGTTGAACTTTGGGGCGACTGGCTCCATCACGTAGATGTCCCTTAGTGCGCGCTTCCGCTCCCTCTTGGGAATATGGGTGTCATATATCATATTTACCGTTTTTACTTCGGGAGGAAATTTCTTCTGTCCCCCTGTGTGATAAGCATATTTCACATATATAATTTTGGTACTCAAATATAGCATCTATCGTGACATATTCGTCCATTCTTGCCATGATTGATTGAATATTGCTTGATAATCATTAAACAGGATAATTTACTAGTCTTTGGTCTATCTTGCAGAAATGTGCGCAAAGGCACTAATAATCGTCAAGATTCCGTCTATGTGGCTATCGAGAAGAGTGAAGAAGAGAAGAGAAGGAAGAAGAGACTTGTGTGAGATGAAGAGAAGTAACCAGGGGGCTAGATAAAGAAGTGGGAGGACCTTCTTGTGAAGAAAGAAGAGAAGAAAGAGGGCCAAATCACAAAGCGTAGATGAGAGGAGGGGAACAAAATCCCTAGGCGCTGGAGGGATCCGATCAAGCCTGGCACACATCTCTCTCCCTCATCCCTCCTTCTCCACATTCGTCCGCCGCCGCGGCCAGGCCGGCGCGGTGGCGCGCCATCCATCACCAGCACCACCGTACCCCAGCGCGCCACCAACACCTCCACCATCGCCCTGCGCCTCGATCCATCACTTGTGCCATCCATCCACCGCCATCCACAGCGCCGCCTCATCACCTCGCGCCACCGCCAATCCATCTCCTTGCTGCTCCTCTCTCTCGCAACTCCTGCTGTTGTTCTTCTTCCTCTTTTCCTAACCTTGCTGCTGCTCAAAACCTTAACTTGTTGCTGCCACTTCTTCTCTGAACCCAACACTGCTAGTTGCTGCTCCTAATCTTCTCTGAACCCCAGCCTGCTTCTCTTGCTTCCTCCCTTACCTCTGCTGCTGCTCCTTCCTATGCGCCCATGCTGCTCTTCTTGCGCCCAAGCTACTGCTCCTTCTTCTCTTCCTCTGTTGTTGCTCTCTCAACCCTCCACGCTGCAGCTGCTGCTCTGAACTCCAACCTCCTGCTATCTCTCTTCTCTGAACTTCTCCTTTCTTTACTGTTGCGTGTGTGTGTAATTTTGCGAACTATTAGTGTTGAGACTTGATCAACTAGATTTTGTACTAGTGCAATATTTGTGCCCTGTCCGTTAGTTAGTGATTTGTAAAACTTCAGATTGCTTCTTGTGAATTATGTGTTGAACTTTAAGGATGGTTGATAGCTCCAGTGCATGTGATTTTTATATTGTCTCAGTTTCTTGTGATAAATGTACTTGTGAATTGTGATGTGAAGCATTTCTAGTCTGTAGTATAATATTGTTTCTTCCATCTTCTTACATGTTAGATGGTTATATGTGTACATGTCTTGCATCTTCTCGGTGTGTATTTTGATTCCTCAAGTATAATAAAAATACTGAAAAGACAGTGAAGAAAATCTGAACCTTCCTTTGCCTTTTTTTTGCATTTTCTTTGGTGACGATCTTTGGGTACAACCTTGTTAGTTTAGTTTTTTATTTTCTGCATTCATCTCTTAAAATTGTGTTACCTAGCTTTAGCCGAGCATAGTCGTCGTCGCCTAGTCCCTGTGGAGAACACGACATCCGTAGTTTGGCGCGTAAAAAACCCCGCTATACTCAATTGATCATTTTGGCGCCGTTGCCGGGGATTAGCATCGAGCATTTGTGTGAGGCTTTAGACTAGGTTTAGCTTGTTTCCTTTTTGTGCTTTATATATTTGTGATATATCTCTAGCCACTAACCCCTGTTCTAGTTAGTATCTTTTTGTCTTCTTTTCCTTTTTGCAGGTTGGATTATCCTCTCGGTTATGGCTTACTATTCAGATCATCAGGCTTATGCGAGCAACACTACAAACAACACGGGAAGTATTCAAGAACTGATAGGTAAGATTTCCCATCGACTAGATGATTTAGCTCGACAGCGAGAAGGAGTTTTTGAGGATAGGCCTAGTTCTTATGATCCTTATTCCAGAGGCCATCCTTATGTTGCTCCTACTTGCCATATTTGTGGATTTCAGGGCCATTCGCCCGCTGAATGTCAGCGTGGTTACTCCCATCCTCCGGATTGTTTTGGCATGAGCTTCGCTCAACAGCATAGCTCATACCAAAACAATTACTCACATGGGTGGCCTGAAAGCCTGAATATGTCATATAGGAGCAACAACCCTGAGATCTCATCGTTTGCCTCTAGTTATCCATTGCAGGGATTCAGGTACAATGAGGAGAACCACAACTATGCTCCCCAACAGATTTATTCAGCTCCTACTCATATACCTCAACACCAGGACATGTTGCCAATGGAGTTAATTGGTCCTCCATTTGGTCAACCAACATCTTCAACACAAGTGCCCACACAAGATGACTTCGATGACATAGACAAGCTCGCACTTTTGAGTCTCGATTCACTTGGAGTGCTGAGGATGATCCTATTAGGAAGGTTATACTAGATGAAATGAAGAAGATCAAGAGTGGAAAAGAGCTAGTGGAAGAAGTAAGGAAGATTGAGAAGAACATCAACGCTGGCAGCACTATTTCTTCACAGTTTGAGCTGAGTGTTGCTGGGATATCCCTTGATACATGTGAGGTTCCAACACCGTCACATCCAGCTGAGCAAGATAGCGAGATTCCAGAGGAAGAGATACCTCAGATTGAAGAAGATGTAGTCGAAGCCAAGGCACAAGATGATCCAGAGCTCGAACAACAAAGTGATAAAGTTGAAGACTCATCATCTATTACTCTTGAAGAAGGAAAAGAAGTTGATGTGATTGAAGATGAAGAACCAGAAACGCATTTGCCCATCGTCATACAGGAGCGTGATTTAGCAGGTTTATCCAATCCTCTTGATGACATGCTTCCTTATGAGATCTTTGCTGCTACTATCCATTGTGTTATACCATCACTTAAGCTAGACTTGAAAAATATTTGTTTGGACATGATCATACATACATTGTTGGTGGCATTGCTTTCATTCCTGATGATGACACTTATTTTCCTTATGCTAGTCCTATGCTTAATGTAACATATTATTCCCATGCTAGTCTTGAGCTTAATGATAAATTTCATCCTCATGTTAGTGTCGACCTTACTGATTTGTATCATCCTAAACATGTGCTTTATAGCTATGCTTATGTAATTGGATATTCGATTGATGACTTGGAGGGTATTATCCCTACCACTTGCATTGTCTCTTTCGTTGAGTGCTCTTTCAGGTTCTTGCTTGTGCACGATCCACTACATGCTGACCAAGTTCGAGATGACATTCCCTGGGACCCCGGTGGACCTATGGCATGGGGATGAGGAGAAGCAAGGAGCACACATGAAGAGAGAAGCTGGAGCAGGCATGACGATAGAGAAGCAAAGGAGAAGAGTTACAGTTTAGAGAGTGTCGAGCGAGTGCTACTTCCTATAAAAACCCCGTGAGTTGTTTCATGACCCATTCTGAATATCATAAATACATGTTGAATTCAATTGCTAGTTGGGTTGCTTGAGCCAGTTATTACTTGTTGTCAAGCTGAATTTCTCCTTTGGCATTGTGCTTGATGTGAATTTGTGAAATTTATTTTTGAATGCCTTGTAAACTAGTGATCTACACCATGCATGCTTTGCTGAAATTAGTGAGGACTACTAGTTTTGAGTGATCAAATCCCTAGTACACTAGAAAACTTCGTCATTTTCTGCATTTACTATGATACACCTAGATCACCATGTTTAGATGCTGAATTTGTGCCAAGTGTGTTCCCGTTCAGAGCAATCACCTAACCACTATGGATTAGCATGCTATGTTCCCTGGATCGGTAGCATGTGAACCAGACATGGAGAAGTGAGGATTCCTGTTTTTTGTGCTTATGCATTGTTCATTTAAAAAAAAGGTATATCTTATAGTGAATAAGTCTGGTCTACCTACAGTAGCATGTCATGTTCTCGGGATCGGTGGCATGTGAAATCTGGTAGCTTGGACAGTAATAAATAAATAATAAAAATGTAATTGTCAAACCAGGTGTATACCATGTTCTCGGGATCGGTGGTATGTTCCTTTGGGGAGACAAACAAAAAAATAATAAAAATTGGTTGAGCTAGGTGTATACCATGTTCTCGGGATCGGTGGTATGTTCCTTCAGTGAGACTAATGAAATAATATGTGTGTTTCTTTCAAATTTAATAAGTGGTTCAACCACAATGTTATATTTCTGCAAATAAGTGATTTAATTCAAGTTCCTTTTGTTCTCAGGATCATGCTCTCTTTAGGAACCTTTTGGCACAGTCAACATTTGAACTTGCTAATCTTCGTTTATCATTGCAAAAGTTTAAAATGGCCGAGTTTAATAGTGTCCTATTGATATGTAGCACTCTTAACCATTGATTTTCACTAGCTACGTCCAAAAGCATGCATTGTTTGGAGATCTACTTCACTTGGACATTCTTTACTCAGTTCACTGTTCACACTCTTGCTCTTGTCATATGCCTTTGCTTGAGGACAAGCAAAGATTTAAGTGTGGGGGAAGTTCATAAGCATATTTCACATATATAATTTTGGTACTCAAATATAGCATCTATCGTGACATATTTGTCCATTCTTGCCATGATTGATTGAATATTGCTTGATAATCATTAAAAAGGATAATTTACTAGTCTTTGGTCTATCTTGCAGAAATGTGCGCAAAGGCACTAATAATCGTCAAGATTCCGTCTATGTGGCTATCGAGAAGAGTGAAGAAGAGAAGAGAAGGAAGAAGAGACTTGTGTGAGATGAAGAGAAGTAACCAGGGGGCTAGATAAAGAAGTGGGAGGACCTTCTTGTGAAGAAAGAAGAGAAGAAAGAGGGCCAAATCACAAAGTGCAGATGAGAGGAGGGGAACAAAATCCCTAGGCGCTGGAGGGATCCGATCGAGCCTGGCACACATCTCTCTCCCTCATCCCTCCTTCTCCACATCCGGCCGCCGCCGCGGTCAGGCCGGCGTGGCGGCGCGCCATCCATCACCAGCACCACCATACCCCAGCGCGCCACCAACACCTCCACCATCGCCCTGTGCCTCCATCCATCACCTGCGCCATCCGTCCACAGCACCGCCTCATCACCTCGCGCCACCGCCCATCCATCTCCTTGCTGATCCTCTCTGTCGCAACTCCTGTTGTTGTTCTTCTTCCTCTTTTCCTAACCTTGTTGCTGCTCAGAACCTTAACTTGTTGCTGCCACTTCTTCTCTGAACCCAACACTGCTAGTTGCTGCTCCTAATCTTCTCTGAACCCCAGCCTGCTGCTCTTGCTTCCTCCCTTACCTCTGCTGCTGCTCCTTCATATGCGCCCCTGCTGCTCTTCTTGCGCCCAAGCTACCGCTCCTTCTTCTCTTCCTCTGCTGTTGCTCTCTCAACCCTCCACGCTGCAGCTGCTGCTCTGAACTCCAACCTCCTGTTGTCTCTCTTCTCTGAACTTCTCCTTTCTTCACTGCTGCGTGTGTGTGTAATTTTGCGAACTATTAGTGTTGAGACTTGATCAACTAGATTTTGTACTAGTGCAATATTTGTGCCCTGTCCGTTAGTTAGTGATTTGTAAAACTTCAGATTGCTTCTTGTGAATTATGTGTTGAACTTTAAGGATGGTTGATAGCTCCAGTGCATGTGATTTTTATATTGTCTCAGTTTCTTGTGATAAATGTACTTGTGAATTGTGATGTGAAGCATTTCTAGTCTGTAGTATAATATTGTTTCTTCCATCTTCTTACATGTTAGATGGTTATATGTGTACATGTCTTGCATCTTCTCGGTGTGTATTTTAATTCCTCAAGTATAATAAAAATACCAAAAAGACAGTGAAGAAAATCTGAACCTTCCTTTGCCTTTTTTTTGCATTTTCTTTGGTGACGGTCTTTGGGTACAACCTTGTTAGTTTAGTTTTTTATTTTCTACATTCATCTCTTAAAATTGTGTTACCTAGCTTTAGCCGAGCATAGTCGTCGTCGCCTAGTCCCTGTGGAGAACACGACATCCGTAGTTTGGGGCGTAAAAAACCCCGCTATACTCAATTGATCACTGTGTTCGGTAGCCGGAGTTCCTCGTCGTCATCACTATGCGACCCCTTTTCCTTGTTTTCAGCATTTAGCTTGCCGGCCTGTTTAAATACCCAACATTCTCTATTGGTGTGGTTGGCTGGTTTATTGGGGGTGCCGTGGATTTGACATGAGCGATCGAGTAAGCGGTCCAGACTGGACGGGCCCGGATTGTTTCTTTTAAATGGCTTCTTCCGTTGACTGGACTTAGAGCCACTGAATCCGGCATTGATGGCCGTGTCTTCAGCGTTGTCGCCATTATTGCGACGCTTGTGTCTGCTGCGCCCGGGCTTGCTGTTGCTATCTCTCGCATCTGAAGTGCTAGGATTTCTTGATGTGAAGTTTCTACAAGCCAACCAGCAGTCCTCACCCGCGCAAAAGCGGGTCATGAGTGTCGTAAGGGCTCCCATGGATTTCAGCTTCTCTTGTCAAAGGTGTCGGGCAAGCCACTCATCACGGATGTTATGCTTAAAGGCCGCTAGGGCTTCGGCATCCAGGCAATCGACGATTTGGTTCTTTTTAGTTAAGAACCAAGTCCAGAATTTCCTGGCTGACTCTCCGGGCTGTTGGGTTATGTGACTTAAGTCATCAGTGTCCGGTGGTCGTACATAAGTGTCGTGGAAGTTGTCAAGTAATGCATCTTCCAGGTTCTCAAAACTGCCAATGGAGTTTGCCGGCAGACTATTCAGCCAATGCCGAGCTGGTCCGTTGAGTTTTAGTGGGAGGTACTTGATGGCATGTAGATCATCGCCGCGGGTCATGTGAATGTGGAGAAGGAAATCTCTGATCCATACCACGGGGTCTGTTGTCCCATCATATGGTTCGATGTTCACAGGCTTAAACCCTTCTGGGAATTCATGCTCCATTACTTCGTTAGTGAAGCATAGGGGGTGTGCGGCACCTCTATGCCGGGCTACATCGCAACGCAGTTCGGATGAGTCTGGTCTGCTGTATTCAGCCCAGACGGATTTGTATTTAGTATATCCAGCGTGGCGGTTATAGGCACACATTGGGGCGCGCCCCTGCAATCCGTAGATCGATCTTGACTGTCCTGCTTTGTTTTCCAATTCGTCTCGCAGGTCATGCGTGTAGCCCCGGGCCTTCATGTTTTTATTTGTTCGGCGACAGGGTGTGGGCTGGTGTTCGGGCTGATACGCCGCTTTGTCTCGGCCACAAGGTGGTCGGTCAGCCGCATCCTGCGCTTGTAGTATAGGCTCTAGTGCCTCGTCCTCGAATACAGGTAACAACCTGCGCCTCGGGTAACTTTTGGTCGGGCACTCGAGTCCGTACTCCTCGGCTGCCACGACCTCAGTCCATCTATCAGTGAGAAGGTCTTGATCAGCTTTAAACTGTTGTTGGTTTTTCTTCAGGCTCTTTGCAGTGGCTATAATTCGGCGCTTAAAGCGCTCCTGCTCGACGGGATCCTCAGGCACGGTAAATTCTTCGTCGCCGAGGCTCACCTCGTCTTCGGAGAGGGGCATATAATTGTCATCCTCCGAGTCTTCATCCATTGCCTGTTCATCAGGGCTGGCTTGCCCGTCCTCCCATCCGGCCTGCTCGAAGCTTGGCTGGGCGGGATTGTTTTCGTCTTCAGCATCATCCAGAGTGCTATTGTCTCTTGTGCCGGTGTCGCTGTTTTTGCTATGGCGGGGTTTAGAGTGGCGCCGCTGGCGTCGGTGCTTAGGTTGCTTCTCAAGAGGATCACCTTCCGTTGTATCCTTTTTATCCTCGCCATTGTTTTCTTTGGGTGTGTCCACCATATATATGTCGTATGATGAGGTGGCTGTCCAACGCCCTATGGGTGGTGGTTCCTGTTCTCTTCCGGCATCGTCGTCCATACCTTCGATGTCTTCGGAGTCGAAATCAAGCATGTCGGTTAAGTCATCGACAGTGGCTATTAAGTGGGTGGTGGGTGGTTAATGAATTCCTTCGTCGTCCGCTTCCCACTCAAGCCGGACATAGTTCGGCCTAGAGTCTCCTGACAGGGAGAGAGATTTTAATGAGTTTAGCACGTTGCCCAAGGGCGAGTGCTGAAAGATATCCGCGGATCTAAACTCCATGATCGGTGCCTAGTTAGATCCGATGGGCACGGATGCACGCAGTTCGGAGCCTATGGCCGGAGACGAGTCCGAGGGTCAGATGACACAGACCTCTTTGGAAGTGAAATCTGTGTTCGGCTCTATCGCCGCTGAGTGTGCGGCCTCCATGGCAGGGTCCATTCTCCCGTCCTTGGATGGCATGATCTGCACTAGATTTAAAGTCGGGGCAGCTGCAGGTGTGATCTACTGAACACCGTCT
Source organism: Triticum aestivum (assembly GCF_018294505.1). NCBI lineage: Eukaryota > Viridiplantae > Streptophyta > Magnoliopsida > Poales > Poaceae > Triticum > Triticum aestivum. Next base: position 732,384,178 of record NC_057798.1, on the reverse strand, counting down.
GATGGCAGATCTAGGTCATGCTCATCGCGACTATAGGGTGCACCTGTCATGGGCTCGAATCCGTCGAAGATCAAGTCTCTGCGGATGTCGGCGGTGTAATTCAGGCTTCCAAACATGACCTGATGGCCAGGGGCGTAGCTATCGATCTACTCCAGATGGCCAAATGAGTTGGCCCGCAGTGCGAAGCCGCCAAATACGAAGATCTGTCCGGGGAGGAAAACCTCACCCTGGACCGCATCGTTGTAGATGATTGAAGGCGCCATCAAGCCTTACGATGACGACACAGTGGAACTCTCAATGAAAGCACCAATGTCAGTGGCCAAAACCGGTGGATCTCGGGTAGGGGGTCTCGAACTGTGCGTCAAAGGCTAATGGTAACAGGAGGCAAGGGACACGATGTTTACCCAGGTCCGGGCCCTCTCTATGGAGGTAATACCCTACTTCCTGCTTGATTGATCTTGATGATATGAGTATTACAAGTGTTGATCTACCACGAGATCATAGAGGCTAAACCCTAGAAGCTAGCCTATGATTATGATTGTTCTTGTCCTACGGACTAAACCCTCCGGTTTATATAGACACCGGAGGGGGCTAGGGTTACACAGAGTCGGTTACAGAGAAGGAAATCTACATATCCAAATCGCCAAGCTTGCCTTCCATGCATAGGAGAGTCCCATCCGGACACGAGACAAAGTCTTGAACCTTGTATCTTCATAGTTCAATAGTCCGTAATAAGCATATAGTCTGGCCGGCCGAGGACCCCCTAATCCAGGACTCCCTCAGCGGATACACGCGGTTCGGAGCCTATGGCCGAAGACGAGTCTGAGGTTCCGATGACACAGGCCTCGTTGGAGGTCAGATCTGTGTTCGGCTCTAGCATTGTTGAGTCCGCGGCTTCCATTGCATGGTTGAGCCTCCCGTCCTTGGATGGCGCGCTCCACTCTGGATCTCGGGCCAGTGCGATTACAGGTGCGAGCTCCCGCACACCATCGGATGACAGATTTAGGTCACGTTCATCATGGTGGCGGGGTGCGGCTGTTATAGGCTCGAATCCGTTGAAGATCAAGTCTCCGTGGATGTCAGCAGTGTAGTTCAAGCTTCCAAACCTAACCTGATGGCCAGGGGCGTAGCCGTCGATCTGCTCCAGATGGCCAAGCAAATTGGCCCGCGGTGCGAAGCCGCCGAATACGAAGATCTGTCCGGGGAGAAAAACCTCACCCTAGACGGCGTCATTATAGATGATTAATGGAGCCATCAAGCCTTATGGTGACGACACAGTGGAACTCTCAATGAAAGCACCAATGTCGGTGTGAAATCCGGCGGATCTTGGGTAGGGGGTCCCGAACTGTGCGTCTAAGGCTAATGGTAAGAGGAGGCGGGGTGCACAATGTTTTACCCAGGTTCGGGCCCTCTCGATGGACGTAATACCCTACTTCCTGCTTGATTGATCTTGATGATATGAGTATTACAAGGGTTGATCTACCACAAGATCATAGAGGCTAAACCCTATAAGCTAGCCTATGGTTATGATTGTTGTTGTCCTACGGACAAAACCCTCCGGTTTATATAGACACCGGAGTGGGCTAGGGTTACACAGAGTCGGTTATAGAGAAAGGAATCTTCATATCTTGACCACCAAGCTTGCCTTCCACGCAAAGGAGAGTCTCATCCGGACACGGGACGAAGTCTTCTATCTTGTATCTTCATAGCCCAACAGTTTGGCATACGCATATAGTCCGGCTATCCGAGGACCCCTTAATCAGGGACTCCGTCAGCCTTCGCCCACGTCAATATGCAATGGGCAAAAATGAAGGCCACTGATGTGGCGACCGCTGGCCTGCCCGAAGGCAAAGTTCATCGGAAGCCAAAGAGATATTTTGATGACGTCCTAGAAGGGGCCCGAATAGTAGAGGGCCAATGCTCAAAGGACGTCATATTTGAGTAGATGTACTCGGGTTGTAAAAACTATGTTATGAACCCATGCCTATAATATATCTATGTGTTGCACCTTTTGTTGCAAGCGGTTTTTACCTCCTGTGCGGCCGTTTTTCTTATAGAAGTTGCCGGTCATCGGCTTCAACCCCCACATAGATGCTATGGGGGTGTTTTTCATGATGCGTGTCCACGCTTTATCCAACATCTTGGTCCGTAAAGGAGGTGTCTGCGAGATGAACCAGGAAATCAAATTATACAACTTTATTACTTTTACTTAGCCTTAGGAGTTTGACGGTGGGGCTAAGTACTAGCCCCTTGTGCTTGTGCGGCAATCCGGACTAAGGTGCCTTTTCCATGTGGCTAGACAAAGACCAGCCCCTCGTATAATTCAGAGTGAATCGCGGACGATTTGTAGTAAGTCACCGAATCATCGACCAGCTCTCGCTTATCATGACAGTCAATTTTTGGCTTTCTCTACTGAGGTACTTGAATAGACGAACCAGAAGTACATTCGCAGTAGTTCTCCCTTTACTACCTTAGTCGAATGAGCGAAACGTAAGGTGGTAAGCACAGGAGCTGGGCAACCAAACTATAGACCAAAGACATGACTCGGAGCCGATGCATACAGTGCAATATTCGGGACGCTGAAGAGTACCCTATAGGTATTCGGACTTAAAAACGTGTGGAGCCGAATACAACCTCCGGTGTTAAGGCCGGACTAAAGCACGTGTGGCAATCTGAAGTAAGGAGGGAATACAGATGGCAAAGTAAATCAATACCAAACAAAAGTGGTGATGAACTGTTTCCTTTATATCTTGGTTAATACGTCGAGACGTGCTATTACAGATGACACCATGAATATCGAGGCTATTTTACATGTCGAGCGTTTACACAACGGAAATTTCTATACAGGGCCTAAAAGCAGTGGTTTTGAAGATCCCAGTGGTGCCCTGCTACACGTCTGCGCCGTTTCTCCTTGGTGAGAAATCCTTTGAGAGCAGAAGTTGATGGTCGTAAATAAGAAAGGGGAGCCTGGAAAAGAGCCCTTGTACGACCGTAGGGTAGGTAGGTTTTTAATGAACCTATAGTATGAAAAGACAAAGAGAAAAAAGGTTAAGGTCCGAATAGGGTCAAGCCGTACTATAGAACTTTTCCGCAGTATGCCTGCGGTGCTGCCCAAGGTATTTTAAGTGTGTAATTATGTACGCGCTGTACGTGCGCCGCAACCTTATAGGGAGATCAGCGGAGGCTGAGCTGCTATTCAAGCTCCGGATCCTCCGAGCCGTCGTGCTGTAATGTGGATTGAACCCACTTAGCAGTGTCATAGGTCTTGATGACCGATGAGCTGTTCGGCTTGATGAGTCCGTTCTGTACCTCGACTGGTAGGGCCGCGGTGTGCTCCTCAGTATGGAGGGAGCACTCCATGTTTCCATTGACTGTGATGATACCGTGCGGGCATTTTGAGCTTGAAATAAGCATAATATGTGACTGCATTACAGCAGGCGAAAGTAGTTCATCCAAGCAGCGCGTGCTATCCACTTCGGAAAGGGACAATGTCGAAGATCAATTCTTCGCTTCGGAAGTTATCTGGAGAGCCGAATACTACTTCCAGTATTAAGGAGCCCATGTAGTGGGCCTCGACGCCCGGTATTACTCCTTTAAAGGTAGTGTTACTAGGCTTGATTCTTGACGGGTCAATGCCCATCTTACGGACAGTGTCTTGGTAAATCAAGTTGAGACTGCTGCCGCCGTCCATAAGGAGTCTAGTGAGATGGTATCCATCAATGATGGGACTGACTACCAGGGCCGCCGAAACTCCATGAAGGATACTGGTTGGGTGGTCCCTGCGATTGAAGGTGATCGGACAAGCTGACCATGGGTTGAATTTTGGGTCGACACGCTCTACGGTGTAGACGTCCCTTAGCGCACGCTTGCGCTCCCTCTTGGGGATGTGTGTGACATATATCATGTTCACTGTTTTCACCTCGAGGGGAATCTTCTTCTATCCCCCGATGTTCGGAGGGCGGGGTTCATCATCGTCCTTGCTGAGGTCCTTTCCCCTTATGTTCGGTATTGAATTTACCAGCCTGTTTAAAAACCCAGCAGTTTCTGTTGGTGTGGTTGGCAGGCTTGTCAGGGGTGCCGTGAATCTAGCAGGGCCTATCCAATATTTTGTCCGAATTGGATGGACTGTCTCTATTTAATTTGAACGACTTCTTCAGTTGACCTAGTTTTGATCCGCTGAATCTGGCATTTACTGTCGTGTCCTCGGTTTCTTCATTGTTGTTCCGACTCTTATTTTTGTTGCGTCGTGGCCTTCGATTACCATCCCTGGCCTCAGAGGTGCCTGGATCGCTGGTAATGTTGCTTCTACGAGCTAGCCAGCTGTCTTCACCTGCACAGAAGCGGGTCATAAGTGCAGTACGAGCTACCATAGTTTGACACGGACACTATGGTAGTATAAGTGCAGTATAAGCTGTTTTCCTGAACGAGGTGTTGGGCGAGCCATTCGACACAGACACTATGTCTGAATGACGCTAAAGCTTCAGTGTCCGGACAGTCGACGATTTGGTTCTTTTTAATTAGGGATAATTGTATATATACCCTTAGTTGTGTCCCCCTCAACAGGATTGCCCCTAGTTTTTGAAAACATGTGGTCTTGCCCAACCCACATTGTCATGTTGTGCTTTTGCCCTTTGACCACTTGACCGCCATTTTGAAAACTTCATAACTGATTTAGACTAAATCAAACAAATGCAAATAATATACCAAAATGTTTCGAAAAATATCACCTATATGTCAATGTCCCTTGCATTCATGACAAAAGTGTTGGTAAGTGCCTATCCCAGTTTTAGCTCTCATCATACCACCATGAACAATAAAATCTAAAAATTTCAAGAAAAATTTTGTGGCAAAGAATTGCAAATGTTTTAAGTGCTTGCTAAGTTTCATGAGGGAATGACATCCGTGGAAGTCATGGAAAAAAACAGCCACGACTTCCACGAATGTCATTCCCTCATAAAACTTGGCAAGCACTTAAAACATTTGTCACTCTTTGCCACCAATTTTTTTTGAATTGTTTAAATTGTTTTAGACTTTCCTGTTCATGGTGGTATGATAAGAGCTAAAACTTGGATAGGCACTTACCAACACTTTTGTCATGAATGCAAGTGACATTGACATACAGGTGATGTTTTCCCAAACATTTTGGTATCTTATTTGCATTTTTCTGATTTGGTATGAATTAGTTATGAAGTTTTCAAAGTGATGGTCAAACGGTTAAAGGGCAAAAGCACAAGACGACAAAGTGGGTTGGGCAAGACCACGTGTTTTCAAAAACTAGGGGCAATCCTGTATAGGGGGACACAACTAAGGGTAGAAATACAATTATCCCTTTTAATTAAGACACGCGTCCACGGTTTGCGGGCTGACTCCCCGGATTGCTGGACTATGTGACTTAGGTCATCAGCAACCGCTGGTCAAACATAAGTGCCCTGAAAGTTGTCCCGGAAGGCGTCCTCCAAGTCCTCCCGGCTGCTAATGGAGTTCTCTGGGAGGCAATTCAACCAGTGTTGTGCTGGCCCTTTTAGCTTTAGAGGAAAGTATTTAATGGCGTGGAGATCGTCGCCGCGGTCCATGTGAATGTGGAGAAGAAAATCTTCAATCCATACAGCTGGATCTCTCGTTCGATCGTATGCCTCGATGTTTATGGGTTTAAACCCTTCCGAATACTAGTGCTGCATTACCTCATTGGTAAAGCACATGGGGTGTGTGGCACCTCTATATCAGGCAACATCACGACAGAGTTCGGATGACATCCGTGTTCAGTTTTCGGCTCGAACTTGGTTATGCTTGTCACGCCAGGCTTGATGGACGTCGTCTCGTGTTGGAGCACGTCCCTTTGATCCTTAGATTGATCTGGTCTGGACAACTCTATTGTCCAGGTCCTAACGTAAGTCGTATGTGTAGGCTGGAGCTGCTGCCTCTTTGCCTCTACAGCGAGGTGACACGGGCTGGTGTTCGGCATAATTCGCCGCTTTGTCTCGTCCACGTGGTGGTCGATCCGATTGATCAGCATGATTGTATTTTGACAGTATTGGCTCAAAGGCCTCATCATTGAATTGTGGTAGTAGCCTGCGTTTTGGATAGCTCTTTGTCGGGCGTTCGAGGCTGTATTCTTCGGTAGCTAGGACCTCGGTCCATCTGTCATTGAGTGTGTCCTGTTCGGCTTGAAGCTGTTGTTGTTTCTTTTTCAGGCTCCTCGAAGTGGCGATCAGTTGTCACTTGAAGCGTTCTTGTTCGAGGGGTTCCTATGGCATGATGAAATCTTTGTTACCGAGGCTAACATCCTCCTTGGAGGCCGGTAGATAGTTACTATCTTCCAAATCCTCATTATCGACAAGTTCGTCGGGGTTGACTTGTCCCTCTTCCCTCTCATCCTGCTCGAACACAGGCCCGACGGGGTGGTCGGAGTCCTCGGCATTGTCCGGAGTGTCATTATCTCTGTTGCTGATATTGCTTTCCTTTTCCTGACGTGATCGTGAGCGGTGCCGCTGACATTGGCGCTTTGGTAGTGCCTCGACGGGATTGTCCTCAGTTGGATCATGAGTGCCATTTTTGTCATTCTTCTCAGGAGTATCCACCATGTATACGTCATAGGTAGAACTGGCCGTCCAACGCCCAGTGACAGGCGGGTTTGGCCTGGTTCGGCTCTGGCATCGTCGTCCATACCATTGATGTCTTCAGAGGCATAGTCTAGCATGTCGGTTAGGTCCTCGACAGTGGCTATTAAGTGGGTGGTGGGTGGGACATAAATTCCCCCTTCTCAGCCCCCAGTTCAGGTTGGGCATAGTTCGGAAGTGATACTTCTGTGATGGTGAGAGATCGCATTAGGTCCAGTGCCTCGTTTAGGAGCAAAAGCTGGACATGTTTCTGAGGACCTACGGAGCTAGGTTCCATAATCACCGATTCACCGAGCTCTATAGACGCAGACCTCGAGAGTTCGGAGTTAACATCCAGAGACGAGTCCGGCTGCCCGATGGCAGGGAGAGCCCTGTTTGACTCTGGGCCCGCTAACAACATGGTCGCCTCTGGGTCTCCGGCAGGAAGGTCCATGATGGTAGAGAGTCCGATGGGGTTTATCCTCCCATCTTTGGATAGAGTGGTCCGCTCTGGATCTAAGATCAGGGCGGGCACAAGAGTCGATCCTTGAGCGGAATCTGATGGTGGATCCGACAGGCTTCCTTCATGTAGATGAGGAGCGGCGGCCGAGGCCGAGAACCCTTTGAATACCAAGTATCCTCGGATATTCGCAATGTAATTCAAGCTTCCAAATCTGATCTGATGACCAGGGGCGTAGCTGTCGATCTGCTCGAGGTGACGAGTTGAATTGGCACGTAGAGCGAAGCCGGCAAGCACAAAGAGTTGACCAAGGAGAGAAGTCTCCCCAGAAACAGCATCATCGCCGATGACGAGTTGAGCCATCGATCCTTCTTTCGACGACACAGTGGAACTCTCGATGAAATCACCAATGTCGATGTCAAAACCGGTAGATCTCGGGTAGGGGGTCCCGAACTATGTGTCTGAGGATCAATGGTAATAAGGGAGGAAGGGGACACAATCTTTACCCAGGTTTGGGCCCTCTTAAAGGAGGTAAAACCCTACGTCTTGTTTGATCATAATGGCTAAAACCCTAGCTGTCTAGCCTATGAGAATTGTGATGATCTCTATGGACTAACCCCTCCGGTTTATATACACACCAGAGAGGCCTAGGGTTGTACAGAGTCGGTTTGTAAGGGAAGGAAATAATGTATCCGGACACCAAACTTTCCTTCCACACATATAGGAGTCCTACCCGGACACAGGGGAAAGTCTTCTGCTTTTATCTTCACGGCCCATCAGTCCGGCCCATATCAAATAGTCCGGACACCCGAGGACCCCCTAGTCCAGGACTCCCTCACCCCTTCTGTCGCTGGGATCGAGCGCCGTAAGATCGAACCCATCACAAAGCACCTCTTCCCATTGCAAGATAAATAGATCAAGTTGGCCAGTCAAAACCCAAATATTGGAGAAGAAATACGAGGCTATAAGCATGCATATAAGAGATCAATGAAGACTCAAATAACTTTCATGGATAAAAAGATAGATCTGATCATAAACTCAAAGTTCAACGGATGCCAACAAACACACCGCAAAAAGAGTTGCATCGTATGGAGCTCCAAGAGACCATTGTATTGAGAATCAAAAGAGAGAGAGGAAGCCATCTAGCAACTAACTTCGGACCCGTATGTCTACAATGAACTACTCACCCATCATCCGAGAGGATCCAATGAGGATGATGAACCCCTCTGTGATGGTGTCTAGATTGGATCTGGTGGTTTTGGAACTTGCGACACCTGGAATTGATTTTCGTCGACTCCCCTAGGGTTTCTGTAATATTGGCATATTTGTTGAGCAAAGAGGGGGTGCAGGAAGCTACCGAGGTGGGCACAACCCACCTGGGCACACCTGGGGGCCCAGACATGCCCTGGTGGATTGTGCCCCCCTCAGGGAACCCCCAGGTGCTTCTCCGACCCATTGGATGTCTTCTGGTCCATCAAAAAATCCACAAAAAGTTTCGCTGCATTTGGACTCCGTTTGGTATTTATTTCCTGCGATGTAAAAAACAGCAACTGGCACTGGGCACTATGTCAATAGGTTAGTACCAAAAATGATATAAAATGACTATAAAATGATTATAAAACATCCAAGAATGATAATATAATAGCATGGAACAATTAAAATTTATAAATACATTGGAGACGTATCATCCATCTCCACATGTACCGCTTGCACAACTACCTTCTATTTTATCGACACACCCCTGGGACAGGTGTCAATAAAGTTGTTCGTTAGCTTCTCGGCGCCGCCAGTTATTCCGACAAGCCTCACCTAACCACCTACCCGCTTGATACTTGTTGGCAAGTCTCTGACTATTGCCATGGTGGAGCGATGGGGCGAAGCTTGCCGGCCTGTAACCTTTTAGCTTGCCGGCGTCTTGAATTTTAATCTTCATTACTTCTCTTAGTACTCTCGATGACCTGCCTGTAGGTCTTCTTGATGGTCTTTATAAACTGATACAACGAGGTGCTATACACATGGTTTTAGCCCCTTTCCACAACGGCATTTGGAACCGTCGCCAAGTGAGTGTGGGCGATAGGGGGATCCTTCCCACATGACCTAGAAACTGTCGGTGATAGGCCCTCCTAGCACATAGGCTGGGGCAAAATGAGCTCGTGGGCGATCGGGCGAGGCATCGAAACCCAATCATTTCCGTTCATATGTACATCCCACATGGTGAATCCCAGAAAAACATTTCCGTTCATATGTATAACACACACACAGTCAATCCAAGGAATAACTTTCCTCTCTTATGTACATCCCACACAGTCAATCCAGGGAATAGGTTTCTGTTCGTATGTACATCCCACACAGTCAATATAGGGAAACGTTTCCGTTCGTATGTACATCCCTCATAGTCAATCCAGGAAAAACGTTTCCGTTCGTATGTACATCCCACACAGGTTTATGTATAGGCTCGTGTGTGATAGTGCTACCTCTTGAGCTTGCGTCGGTTTTTCCCTTGAAGAGGAAAGGGTGATGTAGCAAAGTAGCGTAAGTATTTCCCTCAGTTTTGAGAACCAAGGTATCAATCCAGTAGGAGACAACGCATATGTCACCTAGTACCAGCACAAACAATCAAGAACCTTGCAACCAACGCGATAAAGGGGTTGTCAATCCCTTCACGATCACTCGCAAAAGTGAGATCTAATAGAGATAATAAAGTAAATATTTTTGTTATTTTTGTTGTATAGTTTGGAAGGTAAATATTGCAAAATAGTAAACAAGATTTAAAGAGATGCGATATATTGGAAAAGAGATGTAATGTAATGGAAAAGAGACCCGGGGCCATAGGTTTCACTAGTGGCTTCTCTCAAGATAGCATGTATTACGGTGGGTGAACAAATTACTGCCGACCAATTTATAGGAAAGCACGTAATAATGAAGACATCTAAGGCAATGATCATGAATATAGGCATCAGGTCCGTGACAAGTAGACCGAAACAATTCTGCATCTACTACTATTACTCCACACATCAACCGCTATCCAGCATGTATCTACAGTATTCCGTTCATAAGAACGGAGTAACGCATTAAGCAAGATGACATGATGTAGAGGGATAAACTCAAGCAATATGATATAAACCCCATCTTTTTATCCTCGATGGCAACAATACAATATGTGCCTTGCTGCCCCTACTGTAACTGGGAAAGGACACCGCAAGATTGAACCCAAAGCTAAGCACTTCTCCCATTGCAAGAAAGATCAATCTAGAAGGCCAAACTAAACCGATAATTCAAAGAGACTTGCAAAGATATCAAATCATGCATATAAGAATTCAGAGAAGAACCAAATAATATTCATAGATAATCTTGTTCATAAATCCACAATTCATCGGATCTCGGCAAACACACCACAAAAGAGTATTACATCGAATAGATCTCCAAGAACATCAAGGAGAACTTTGTATTGAGAATCAAAGAGAGAGAAGAAGCCATCAAGCTAATAACTATGGACACGAAGGTCTTTGGTAAACTACTCATGCTTCATTGAAGAGGCAATGGTGTTGATTTAGAAGCCCTCCATGGTCGATTCCCCATCTGGAAGATCACCGGATAAGGCCCCAAGATGGGATCTCACGGGTGCAGAAGGTTGCGGCGGTGGAAAAGTGGTTTCGTGGCTCCCCCTGATGTTTCTAGGGTATAAGAGTATATATAGGTGAAAGAAGTACATCGGTGGATCTATGAGGGTGGGGGCGCGCCTACCCCCCCCCCCCCGGCGCGCCCTCCTGCCTCATGGACGCCTCATGGCGTTTCTGACTTCAACTCCAAGTCTTCTGGTTTGCTTTCGGTCCAAGAAAGATCATCGCGAAGGTTTCATTCCGTTTGGACTCCGTTTGGTATTCCTTTTCTGCAAAACTCTAAAATAGGAAAAAAAACAGAAACTCGCACTGGGCCTCCGGTTAATAGGTTAGTCCCAAAAATAATATAAAATAGCATATTAAAGCCCATTAAACATCCAAAACAGATAATATAATAGAATGGAACAATAAAAAATTATGGATACGTTGGAGACGTATCAGATAGGTGTAACTATCACACATGCTCTGCCTTGGTTAACTGTTTGCTTTTATCAACTACATCACACACGATTTGATGAAGAAAACTGTGTGGCATTGGGCTATCCATCACAAGCGCTTTTACTGCTAGAACCGTTCGCAAAGTTCCATGACACATTTAGCAGGTTTATTAGTTTACAATTAATAATTCTAGTATTACGCAAATTCACATTTCATATCGAACAACCATTTGCCAATTTCATATCAGGAACATAAATATATTTTAACATCACAGTATGATAGCTACCTGAAAACAACATAGTACAACATATAGCTAGTTCAACTTCATAAGAACAATATTAGAACAATATATAAATTTCCTTAATCGAGATTATCCAAGCTCGTCTTATCCACCTCTGCTTTCAATTCAGTAAGAACCTGTTTTGTACTGGACAACAAGGAAAGTGCCTCCTCCTTCGCTAACACCATTTTAGCAAAGTCTAATTTAAAAAAATCTGAGCTCGTTCTCCACCTTCCTCTTTTTCTCCCGCATCTTCAAATATTCTTCAGCGTTGACAACACTTTCTCTAAGCCTACCTCTGTTCTCTTCCTCATACATGCTCCAGTGCTTTGCTAGGCACATCTTCAAAGACTGTGGCCACTCTTGATCAACCCACTCCAAGTAAGAACACTTTCATTCATCCTATAATATTTAAAACTAGATCAGTAACAATTGTAGGGGAAATGGGTTTATAGCAACATAGAAAATCACAAATACTTATTTTGAAAAACTGAAGAAACAGGTTAATTATGACATATCTTCTCAAAAAGATCAATGTGCAAATGAATTAATTGCTACTGAGACAACAACCAAATTCTGAAACATCAGAAGCTATAATTAACTACAACAACGCTATAAGTTCTTACTCATGTACTATGAATAACAAATTGAACATTTTATGAGGAAGGTAAATATAACTGCAACAACATAGCGATAGTGTTTGGATGACATCAAATTGATACGAAGAAGTGTGTACATGCACAAATTTAGTAACATAGAACTAATAGCATTAGGGTCATCCACTATGTATGCCAAAACCGGTGTAAAGGCAACTGTTGCTACATCTCGCACCGGTGCCCTGCACTGGCGAGCCGATGTAGCGGAAAAAATTTAGGGACCCGGACTCCAGAGCACCTAGTTGCTCCGATGCCCAATTCCTTCGTGCCATAAAGATTTAGTATTTTACTGCTTAGCTACTCGGATGTGTGGACCAAAGTTGGCTGCACAAACTGCTGAAGCGGTGCCAAAAAAAATTCTAATGGCACCGTTAATGAGATGGCAACATTTTTAGATACTAGGTACAAACTGTGACACTGTCTTAGGATGAGTTTGGTTGAAGGTGTGGTATGAATCGGTTGGGACCGTGATAGTGTATGAATCACATCTAACAAATGATTTTTAACAACGGAAGAGGGTCTAACCTTCTCTGCACATGCCAGAAACTTCCTCCAACTGTCCACATATTCAAATGCAACTAGCTTCACACACAGATATTGATGGTGACAACGAGTAGACAGATCTTCACCCACCCTCTCCATTCGTTGCAACTGATGGTCCTAGGGAGCTACAAGAGGAAGAAATGACTCAAATCGATCGACGAGTTAAAATCATTCATTCCAAGTCATAGGCCGAGAGAGAGAAGAGAGGCATACCCGTGTAGTGAAGGAGTCGGAGGAGGAGGAGGAACCGCTGGAGAGGTCATTGAAGAAGACCATGGCGACCCTGGCGGTAGGATGCGAGGCGGCGAGAGTGAGGAAGCAAGCGAGGAAGCAGCTATATCTTAGGAAGCAAGGAAGGAAGGAAGTAGGAAACAGGGGAAATGTGACTTCTGGTCGGGGAGAAAAGGGGTGGGGAAGGGGGAGGGGCGCGGGTGTAGATATTTCGACGGTAGGCCAAAAATTTCAAAATGTGGAGGCATACATAGCGCGCGGTGCTGCCGGACACCATTCACTTTGAAAGATTGTGTGCATCGTAAACTATTCTTCTGCTTTACGTGCATGGGATGAGTTTGATAATTCAAATTCTGATGGAAATTTCCCCGGGTACATCATTGCATAATTTAACATCGCTTGCTAATTTGGGCGTACAAATGAGCGTACATCACATAGACCACACTTACTGAATCGAGCAATTTTAGTAATTAAACAGAGCTAGTTGACCTAAACATTGCTCTAACAAAAGACCAGCATTGAAAACAAAGCCTAAGTACGCATAATTTTAACAAATCTGTCGCCGCGCCGGCCTATGCATCGCCGGTGTGAGCTGAGACATCAATGACTTGTCCTGGTGACATGCCGCCGTTGGTGGACTCCGCGTCCCCCCTGTTGAGGTCGACCGCATCCTTGTCCTTGTCCTCGGGGTCGCCCTCAAGGCTGTAGTACTCGTAGTAGTGGCTGCGCCAGAGCTCGCATTGGTACTCCACCGTTGAATCCTCGACGGATAGACTCTTCTCTGCCTCAACCTCGGCCACGCGCAACTCCTCCTCCCGGCGCTCCTCAATCTCCGCCGCCTCCTGCATCTCCAGCTCCCGCTCGGCGATCTCATGAGGAAGAAGGTGCTCGATGGCCATCGCCGCCTTTTCGAACATGAGTTGCATGCTGGATTCCAAGGTGGCATGGAATATCTTGGCGTGTGCGTCTTCAATCTTGGCATGGATGGCATCGACCCGGGCCAGGGCGACATCGGTGGCACGAACGATAGTCGAGCGCTCTTGGCATTTGTAGCCGTCGTCGTAGCAGCAGCAGCTGCTTCCCTATCGGCTGCCACAGACGCCCTCTCGGTGGATGCGGCCGCTCTCAATGTGGATGCAGCGGCACTCTCGGCGTCGGCGGCGGCGCTCGGGGAGGACGCGTGCCTTCACGAAGCATTTCCACGGCGTCATCTTTGCAAGAAGGGGGTGCAGGAATGGGGATCGGGATTCATGGATTTGGGGGTTGCAGGCACAACAGGAGACGAGCCGGCAAAGCTTAAAGAGGAAGACTTAAATAGACCCAAAAAATTTCATCACAAATGGTTCCTACAAAAAACTGTGTGTGATGTTGTGGATATTTTTTATTACCTGTGAAAGACAAATTTTGAGTGTTTAAGTTCCATGTGCAGTAAATTGGAAGGAATTTTGTGTACTTGGGTGCGATTAAGTTCCATGCGCATTAAATTGGAAGGAATTTTCAAACATATTGGTCTAACGGCTATGACACATGCATGGAGTGCCATGGCATTTTAATTCCAAAAAAATTAAAAAATGATCAGAAAAACATGAAACCTTGCTTGATGTAATGTAAATGCCACCAAGATGATGTGGTCAATTTTTTGGCATGTTTGATGGAACTTTGGAAACACACCCCTCACAAACCGAAGCAACTCACTAGAAGGCTCGTGGTTCCGAGAGGGAACAATGCATGTTTGATGACGAACGGGAGATAGGTTCCCCTTACGGCCTTCAATTTTCTGTACATTTAACATGCACTAATACAAATGTCATGTGAAAATTTGGAAAATTTCAGGGGTCATTTGACCTTTTAAAGACATTTAAGTGATTTTATAGCCATTTAACGACCGTAATTCATATTTGAACTACATGTACATGCAACAGCTAACCATAACGGTTTGAAAAAACATATTTGTGTACTTGTGTGCGAGTTAATTCCATCTGCAATAAATTAGTAGGAAATTTCAAACATATTGGTCTCATGGCATGGACACATGCATGGAGTGCCATGGCATTTTAATTCCAAAAAATTAAAAAATGATCAGAAAAACATGAAACCTTGCTTGATGTAATGTCATGCCACCAAGATGATGTGGTAACAAAGTTGGTCTATTTGACGAAAGTTTGGACACACACCCCTCACAAACCGGAGCAACTCACTAGAAGGCTCGTGGTTCCAAGAGGGAACAATGCATGTTTGATGACGAACAGGAGATAGCTTCCTCTTATGACGTTCAAATTTTTCTACGTTTAATGTGCACTAATACAACTGCCATGTGAAAATCTACAATACATAAATAGTTCATCCCCACTAACCTATTTAACTAAACATGCATCCTATCCACATTAGCAACCATTCTCCTATCGCCACGTCAGCACTAACCCTCCACTTCACCAATCCTTCCAATTTTGCATGCATGACATTTTTTGTGCCCTCATAGTCCACCACCGTCACCATAAAATAAATGCTAAAGTCGTTTGATTAGCCACGGTGTAGCCCAAGAGTTGATCTCTTGTAGTCCATGCTTTCAAGTTGGCTCTGCTTTCCTCGGCTTCCATAGGGACGCATGCCATCTGCCCCAAAATCTCTCGGCCTTCCCCGTGCCATAGTACAGAGGGCGAGAAAGGTAAACACATGGAAGGTGCCCTCCGGCGGTTCCCTTCACTTCCGGCGGTCGATTCAATGCCGAGCGGCTGAGGGGAACTAGGATCCATGTGTGGATGTGTACATAGGGTATGGTTTAGGGGTGTGGTGTCCCATCATTGTCATTGTGGCGGGGGAGGTGGTGGCGAGTGGAATAAGGAATGGTCGGGCTTCTTCCCGTCTATACTGCATCAGATACGGTGTCGGCGAGGAGCTGAACGCCTATTTTATCGTGGATCCGGTCGACCGGAGTATGTGGTCGTGGTTCTCTTCATCGGAAGCTGCGCTGGTGATGGTGGCGGTTCCCGGTGAGGCGACGGTTGCGGCCGGGGGCTTCAATCCCTGTTCTTTGACGAGGTTTGCGGCAATATCCTTCGCGTCTCCGGTGAGCTGGAGTCTTGGCTGAGGCATGGGCAATCTGATCTATAGGATTATACCCTACCGATGTGCTGTAACCCAATCTTTGATCGTGTTCTCTAGAACAGGACATACATGCGGCCTCCAAAGCTTTTGATGGCGATGCAGATGATGGTTTCTCGGCTACTGCTTAAGTAGACAGAGAGCAACTAGCCTATTTTGTGTTTCAGTGGGGTTCATGTTGCTTCAATGGCTGGGTCTGGAAAGTTCTATTTCCGTCTTTGGGTCTGTGCGCGTATGTGTTGTTCATGTTTGATGTATGAATACATGAGGCTTAAATGTCCTTTTCTCAAAAAACAAAAAACATGCATCTTGGCTTGCTGCAATCACCAAGCTATGATAAAGCCACAGTCTTTAATTTCACTGGCCTGCTATGATGCAACAACGAAGATTGCAGAGGTGTGGTCAACTTTGTCTCTGGGCATGGAGGCAATGTTCTATCACTAGGGATTTTGTTTGTGGATTTATCATTGAATTGATCTTCTCCATCCATCACTTGCCATTCCAGTGATTCTTGGAACAACTCTCATATATATTTGGGATCGGATCGATTGATTTAAGCTAAACATGTATGGGTTAATCAATCTGTTTGTTGCTGCATTAGTAAAGATGATGATCATCTCCAAAATATCTCACGTTTTATCCTTGGTAAGCACTCAAAATCCCATGAGTTAAATATATGATGATATTTGCACTTCTTTTTCTATATTTGTGCAGATACACAATGGATGGAGATGGCTTATTATTAATCTTAGTTAATCCTTTCAGGCGGGTTAGCAAACAATTTTCACTTTTGTTTCTTCTTTTCTTTCTCAAAGTGTACCTACGATTGGTGCAAATCACCCCACTGCAACGCGCGAGAATCAACTACTTTCGAAAATTCCGTCATTAGACCTTATAAAGACATTTAAGTGATTTTCTAGCCATTTATTGGCCGTAATTCAAATTTGAACTACATCTACATGCAACGGCTAACCATAATGGTTTGAAAGATCATATTTGTGTAGTTGTGTGCGAGTTAACTCCATCTGCAGTAAATTAGAAGGAAATTTCAAACATATTGGTGTCACGGCATGGACACATGCATGGAGTGCCATGGCATTTTAATTCCAAAAATTTTAAAAATGATTAGAAAAACATGAAACCTTGCTTGATGTAATGTCATGCCACCAAGATGATGTGGTAAAAATTGGCCTGTTTGATGAAAGTTTGGACACACACCCCTCACAAACCGGAGCAACTCACTAGAAGGCTCGTGGTTCCGAGAGGGAACAATGCATGTTTGATGACGAACATGAGATAACTTCCTGTTACGACCTTCAAATTTTTTCTATGTTTAACGTGCACTAATAAAACTGTCATGTGAAAATTTGGAAAATTTCAGGCGTCACTTGACCTTTTAAAGACATTTAAGTGATTTTCTAGCAATTTAATGACCGTAATTCAAATTTGAACAACATCTACATGCAACGGCTAACTATAACGGTTTGAAAAATCATATTTGTGTACTTGTGTGCGAGTTAATTCCATGTACAGTAAATTAGAAGGAATTTTCAAACATATTGGTGTCACGGCATGGACACATGCATGGAGTGCCATGGCATTTTAATTCCAAAAAATTAAAAAATGATCAGAAAAAATGAAACCTTGCTTGATGTAATGTCATGCCACCAAGATGATGTGGTACAAAATTGGCATGTTTAACGAAAGTTTGGACACACACCCCTCAAAAACCGGAGCAACTCACTAGAAGGCTCGTGGTTTCGTGAGGGAACAATGCATGTGAGCTTCCTCTTATGGCCTTCAAATTTTTTTCTACGTTTAATGTGCACTACTACAAGTGTCATGCGAAATTTTTGAAAATTCTAGGGTTCATTTGACCTTTTAAAGACATTGAAGTGATTTTCTAGCCATTTAATTACCATGATGCAAATTTGAACTACATCTACATGCAACGGCTAACCATAATGGTTTGAAAAATCATATTTTTTTGTACTTTTGTGCGAGTTAAAAAAATCAACAGACGATGTAAATATCTGGTGTTCAAAAAAGAAAATGTAAAGATCTTGCAAGACAACTGGCCCCCACATGATTGGCACACTTTTTTGCGCCTCGAGGTTTGGAAGGTGAGTGGCGGGGGTTATTAATCAGACATGGTTCTGTATTGGAAATTGTCAGCTATTAAGTTCAGACATGGATTTTGCTACGGGAATCGAGTGTAATTCAAACTACAGTACTCGTAAATTCTAGCGACCGGTGTGTGTACTATTCTCGTCGATCTAGATTCCGGCCTCCAATAAATACTACCTTGCTCATGTCGTTCGGCCTGCATTCCCATCTACATCCTCCCCTCGCTCTCCCTCTCTCTCTCTCTCTCAAATCTCTGCCATGGCGTCGTCGGTCTGCCGACGTGCTGATGAGGAGTCGTCGCCCCCCGAGGACGCTCACTCGAAGAGTAGCGACGAGGAGCCCTATGCGCCACCGTATGAGGTTGCACCCGACCCCCCAACTTTGGATTGGTTTTGGGGCCAGTACAATCTTTGTCTCTAGAAGTCGCTGCCGCCGGCTGAGAAAGCCAGGCAAGTGGCGTTCAAGAAGGAGATGGCAGACGAAGAAGCCAGGTACAAGGCGACCTGTGAAGCCCGTGATGCCGC
This sequence comes from Triticum aestivum, assembly GCF_018294505.1. Classification (NCBI taxonomy): domain Eukaryota; kingdom Viridiplantae; phylum Streptophyta; class Magnoliopsida; order Poales; family Poaceae; genus Triticum; species Triticum aestivum. The sequence continues at coordinate 732,365,601 of NC_057798.1, read as the reverse complement.
CTGGAAAAAGGAGGCGGTGGAGCTTTGGTGGCGGGCGCATCATCGTGTGGAGGAGGTGTACGAAGACGGGTACTTCGCGAGGAAGGTCAAAGGCGCTAGGCGCATCATCGATGCATGGAGGTGGGCCGATAAGTTCCAGCGTGCCACCGACGAGGAGCTCCGGTGGGCGCCTAACAAAATGGCAAGATCATTCGCGCTCGTCCGCCAGCAAGAGACAAATCGGTACGTCAAGCGCTGCAAGGCGGAGGGGGCAGAGTACTGCCTCCGCGCTGGGAAGACGTCGTGCACCAGGGAGCTGCTAGCAAGGGGCTACCAGAATACTGCCCCCAGGAGGGATTATTAGTTTTAGTATTGTTCGTTTTCAGTTTTATGCATTGTACCTAGTAGTTACGTATCATCACGTATATGTGATGATATTATATATATTCTATGATGAACTAATGAACAATCAATATATATTATGAATTTCATTTTCTATCGGTTTTTGTATACTAATTTGAATCTAGCTGTTACCATCCACATATACAGAATGGAAAGCGTATATACACACAACAGAACATATAAGAACGGAAATCAGAGTACACACATTGAAACAGAGCAATACTATGATTGTTATGAATACATAGCTATCCATGCCGAAACGACTCAACAAAATAAAATGCGTCCACGAGACCATGACCAACAACCCTTGCCTACGGTAGCTCTTGGCCCTGCCTGAACTCGTGCAGGCGTTCGTACAAGTGGTCAACATGCTCACGGTACATCTGGAGCGCAATCTCGAGCTCCAAGTTGGCTATTTCATCAGAGATCACCAGCTCCAGGATGCGACGACCATGTTCCTCTACTGCGCCCACCTAGGCCAAGGAGGCGGTCAAGCCTACCGACCAGCGTGTTGGCATCGAGCGGGACGCGGACAAGGCGAACGCTGCGACCCATGCGAACGGCACGGGGGGCGTCCAGTGCAAGTATGGCGCAGCCGGCCTCTGGTGCAAGTATGGCGTGGAGGGCCTCTGCCCACTCCTGGCAAGGAATGGGGGTACTGACGGGACGTGTACCCAGCTGCGACGCCCTGTCGACAGCAGGAAAGCGCTGATGGATCCACTCTTGCTGTGCGGCGCACCGCGCCTCTCGCTCTACAGTGCTCCAACGGTATCGCCGTGCGGCGAGCCGCAACCTATCGGTGCGGACGTGCCTAGCTTGCTCTGCGGCACGCCATCGATCATGTTGTGCAGCGAGCTGCAGCCTCTCTGTGTTGACATGCCTATCTTGATCCGCGGCGCTGAAGCACCATGCGCCAAGGGTCTGGTCAACCCCGGCAATGACGCGCAGTAGAGCGTCGTCCATCGCATTATCGGGGAGCGCCTCGGCCTCGACGGGCCATTGCGCCTTCTCGTTTTCCTCGTTGACGAGGTTGATGGCAGAGCCGGTGCTTTGGTGGGTTGGTATGGTTGGAAAAGGTGGATGTGCTATAGGTTGCGCTTGTTGCCTCCGTGCATCGCGCGCCGCCTAGGTATATGCGCAATATCGCTGGGTGGTGGGAAACTGGTGTGGAAATGGCGGGAAACGGTGGCGTGTTCATAAAACACCATCAATTAATGGAAACTTAGCATATAAGGAACATCAAGCTAGCACAAGTAGATGGTGATCAGATGAACATAGACCACACTAGGGAACCCGTCAGTGATGAATTCATCAAATGCAAATAATTGTATACTAGCAAGCATTTGCCCACAACACGCACGGCTTATTCCATCACAAACAGGTCGGATGGATCAACTATATGCCACATATCGCACATTGTCAAAAAGTAATATGGTAGATCTTCTTTTAACATGTGTTAACAAATAAAAAAACAAGGACCTCGAGGTTAATTTAGCTGATGGGATGGATCATAGAGGTCATTTAATTTGACCTCTATGACCCATTTCATCAGTTAATTGAACATCAAGACAACTTCCCATCCAGTCACCCATCTGATGGCTGCTCCAGCCTGAGCACAATTAACTTGATAGTTCTCTTAGATGAGCTATTGGTGGAACAGCTAGTCCTTGCTGATATAGGATGCCTCTTCGCATCCTTATGGCGTACCCGGATGACCGCCTGTCGCCCAATGGCCAATAGATGTTGTGTAGACAAAGCATATCACATATGTCTTATTAGAAGCACTCGTCTGTGTTATTATCGGTCTTCACACACATTTCTGTTTACAGACCTGTTTGTCACGTATCACACACATCTTGTTATATTTAACCGTTTCTGTTATCTTAGCTCAATGCAAATAGTTCATCCGAGTGAACTGTTTGCCCTCTATTGCACACACCTTGATCTGGCTGGCCGTTTCTTTTGTTCTGCCTAATCACAAACAGTTCATCTGAGTGAACCGTATGTCGTATATCGCACACACCTTCATCTGGCTGCCCATTTCTGTTCTTCTGCCTCATCGCAAATAGTTCATTGAACTAAACCGTACGCCCTACATCGCACACGCAACTAAAATCTGAACCAAGTTTGATGCATCCGTCATCGCAAACGTTTTGCACCTTTTTGATGTTTTTTTACATCACCGTTTGTGATTATTGCATCGCACACAGTTTCGTCGAAGGATCTTTGATCGTAGTGTCGCATTAGCAGCACCATGCAGTAATGAATAACTAAGTCTTGAATGTTGATAGGAGCCATCCCCCAATGATCCCGTGCCACCAGGAACGCTGCAACCATATGTGCATTAGTCAAGTTATAAACACATGTGTTTAATACACTGATAGTGATATATATGTGCAATGTACTACATGTGCCAGAATGTATGCGACATCGTTTATGCCAAGATGCAGTGACGCATGGATGCTTCATTCATTGACCAACAACACAACATTAACCTTCATAGATTTACATCGACCAACATATACAACACGTACTAAGTAGCAAGAGAGTAGCAGCGGTGTATATAATTTTCGATGTAATGTCACTCCTTTCTTCTTTCTATATCGAGTGCGAGATCTGCAGACCGCCAAAAGTTGGTTTGTTGGGGGAATAAGCGGCTAATAGACATTCATGGTATGTCCCTCGGGTGCGATGGTGGGGTCCTAGATGTTGATCCTTCCTCCGCTTTATTCATCCATCACTTCCTGACCCCCCTCCCAGCCCAAAGTATTTCAGATTGGGAAGTTGTGCCATGCTACCTCTTGAGCACTGTGTTGGTTTTCCCTTGAAGAGGAAAGGGTGATGCAGCAAAGTAGCATAAGTATTTCCCCTCAGTTTTTGAGAACCAAGGTATGAATCCAGTAGGAGGCTCCTCAAAAGTCCCTCGTACCTACACAAACAAACAAGAACCTCGCAACCAACATGATAAAAGGGCTGTCAATCCCTTCACGGTAACTTGCGAAAGTGAGATCTGATAGAGATAATAAGATAAGATAAATATTTCTGGTATTTTTATGATATAGATTGGAAAGTAAAAGATGCAAATAAAAGTAGATCGGAAACTTATATTATAAAAGATAGAACCGGGGGACATAGGTTTCACTAGTGGCTTCTCTCAAGATAGCATAAGTATTACGTTGGGTGAACAAATTACTATCGAGCAATTGACAGAAAAGTGCATAGTTATGAGATTATCTAGGCATGATCATGTATATAGGCATCACGTCCGCGACAAGTAGACCGAAACGATTCTTCATCTACTACTATTACTCCATACATTGACCGACTCCTGCCTGCATCTAGAGTATTAAGTTCATAAGAACAGAGTAACGCATTAAGAAAGATGACATGATGTAGAGGGATAAACTCAAGCAATATGATATAAACCCCATCTTTTTATCCTCGATGGAAACAATACAATACGTGCCTTTCTGCCCCTGCAATACAATGAGAACTTCTCCCATTGCAAGACAGATCAATCTAGTAGGCCAAACCAAACTGATAATTCGAAGAGACTTGCAAAGATAACCAATCACACATAAAAGAATTCAGAGAAGATTCAATTATTTCTCATAGATAAACTTGATCATAAACCCACAATTCATCGGATCTCGACAAACACACCACAAAAAGAGTTACATCGAATAGATCTCCAAGAAGATCGAGGAGAACTTTGTATTGAGATTCAAAGAGAGATAAGAAGCCATCTAGCTAATAACTATGGACCCGAAGGTCTGTGGTAAACTACTCACAACTCATCGGAGAGGCCTTGGAGATGATGTAGAGGCCCTCTGTTGTCGATTCCCCCTCCGGCGGAGCGCCGGTGAAGGCTCTAAGATGGGATCTCGCGGATATAGAAGGTTGCCGCAGTGGAATTAGGTTTTCATGGTGCCCCTGGATGTTCTCGGGGTACGTGGATATATATAGGAGGAAGAAGTAGGTCGGTTGAGCCATGAGGGGCCCACGAGGGTGGGGGCGCGCCCACCCCCCTAGGGCGCGCCGGACACCCTCGTGGCCGCCTCGTTCGCTGCTTGACGTCCACTCCAAGTCTCTTGGGTTGCATTTCTTCCAAAAAGATCGCTCCCGAAGGTTTCATCCCGTTTGGACTCCTTTTGATATTCCTTTTCTTCGAAACACTGAAATAGGCAAAAAAAATAGCAATTCGGGTTGGGCCTCCGGTTAGTAGGTTAGTCCCAAAAATGATATAAAAGTGTAAAGTAAAGCCCATAAACATCCAAAACGGGTAATATAATAGCATGGAACAATCAAAAATTATACATACGTTGGAGACGTATCAAGCATCCCCAAGCTTAATTCCTGCTCGTCCTCGAGTAGGTAAATGAGAAAAACAGAATTTTTGATGTGAAATGCTACCTAGCATAATTCTCAACGTAATTTTCTTTATTGTGGCATGAATGTCCAGATCCAGATGGTTCAAAATAAAAGTTCATATTGACATAAAAACAATAATACTTCAAGCATACTAACAAAGGAATCATGTCTTCTCAAAATAACATGGCTAAAGAAAGCTATCCCTACAAAATCATATAGTCTGGCTATGCTCTATCTTCATCACACAAAGTATTTAATCATGCACAACCCCGATCACAAGCCAAGCAATTGTTTCATACTTTAGTATTCCAAAACTTTTCCAACTTTCACGCAATACATGAGCGTGAGCCATGGACATATCACTATATGTGGAATAGGATGGTGGTTGTGGAGAAGACAAAAAAGGAGAATATAGTCTCACATCAACTAGGTATATCAACGGGCTATGGAGATGCCCGTTAATAGATATCAATGTGAGTGAGTAGGGATTGCCATGCAACGAATGCGCTAGAGCTATAAGTGTATGAAAGCTCATCAAAAGAAACTAAGTGGCTGTGCATCCAACTTGCTTGCTCATGAAGACCTAGGGCATTTTAAGGAAGCCCATCATTGGAATATACAAGCCAAGTTCTATAATGAAAAATTCCCACTAGTATATGAAAGTGACAACATAGGAGACTCTCTATCATGAAGATCATGAAGCTACCTTGAAGCACAAGTGTGGTAAAAGGATAGTAGCATTGTCCCTTCTCTCTTTTTCTCTCTTTTCTTTTCTTTTTTTCTCCTTTTTTTATTTGGCCTTCTTTTATTTGGCCTTTCTCTTTTTTTTAAAGTCCGAAGTCTCATCCCGACTTGTGGGGGAATCATAGTCTCCATCATCCTTTCCTTACTTGGGACAATGCTCTAATAATGAAGATCATCACACGTTTATTTACTTACACCTCAAGATTACAACTCGATACTTAGAACAAAATATGACTCTATATGAATGCCTCCGGCGGTGTACCAGGATATGCAATGAATCAAGAGTGACATGTATGGAAGAATTATGAAGGTGGCTTTGCCACAAATATGATGTCAACTACATGATCATGCAAAGAGAAATATGACAATGATGATGCGTGTCATAATAAATGGAACGGTGGAAAGTTTCATGGCAATATATCTCGGAATGGCTATGGAAATGCCATAATAGGTAGGTATGGTGGCTGTTTTGAGGAAGGTATATGGTGGGTTTATGGTACCGGCGAAAGTTGCGCGGCACAAGAGAGGCTAGCAATGGTGGAAGGGTGAGAGTGCGTATAATCCATGGACTCAACATTAGTCATAAAGAACTCATATACTTATTGTAAAAATCTACAAGTTATTGAAACAAACTACTACGCGCATGCTCCTAGGGGGATAGATTGGTAGGAAAAGACCATCGCTCATCCCCGACCACCACTCATAAGGAAGACAATCAATAAATAAATTATTCTCCAACTTCATCACAAAGCGGTTCACCATACGTGTATGCTACGGGAATCACAAACTTCAACACAAGTATTCCTCAAATTCATAATTACTCCACCAGAATGACTCTAATATCACCATCCTCATATCTCAAAACAATTATCAAGCATCAAATTGATCATAGCATCCAATTCACTTTCTATGATAGTTTTTATTATACCCAACTTGGAAGCCCATCATTCTAGGACCAATTTTATAAACATAGCAAATGCCATGCTGTTCTAAAAGACTCTCAAACTAATATAAGTTAAGCATGAGAGATCAACAATTTCTAAAAAAATAAACCACCACCATGCTCTAAAAGATATAAGTGAAGCACTAGAGCAAAAATTAGCTAGCCCAAAAGATATAAGTGAAGCACATAGAGTATTCTAATAAATTCCAAATCAAGAGTGTCTCTCCCAAAAGGTGTGTACAGCAAGTATGATTGTGGTAATCTAAAAATCAAAGACTCATATCATACAAGACACTCCAAGCAAAACACATATCATGTGGCGAATAAAAATATAGCTCCAAGTAAAGTTACCGATAAACAAAGACGAAAGAGGGGATGCCTTCCGGGGCATCCCCAAGCTTAGGATTTTGGTTGTCCTTGAATATCTTGGGGTGCCATGGGCATCCCCAAGCTTAGGCTCTTTCCACTCCTTATTCCATAGTCCATCAAATCTTTACCCAAAACTTGAAAACTTCACAACACAAAACTCAACAGGAAATCTCATAAGCTCTGTTAGTGCAAGAAAGAAAAACCACCACATAAGGTACTGTAATGAAATCATTATTTATTTATATTGGTGTTAAACCTACTATATTACAACTTCTCTATGGTTCATACCCCCCGATACTAGGCATAGATGCATCAAAATAAGCAAACAACACACGAAAAACAGAATCTGTCAAAAACAGAATAGTCTGTAGCAATCTGTAAATTTCGAATACTTCTGGAACTCTAAACATCCTACCAAAATATTAAGTCCTGGGAAATTTGTCTATTGATCTACTGCAAAAAGAATCAACTAAAAACCATGTTTCTGTGATTTATTAAAATTATTCCCGTGCGCGCAAATGTTTCTGTTTTTCAGCAGGATCAAATTAACTATCACCGTATGTTATCCTATAGGTTCTACTTGGCACAAACACTAATTAGAACATAAAACCACATCTAATCATAAGCAAGATGATTTATTTATTCCTAAACAGAAGAAAAAAGCAAGGAATAAAAAATAAAATTGGGTTGCCTCCCAACAAGCGCGTTTCTTTAAAGCCTTTTAGCTAGGCATTGATAATTTTAATGATGCTCACATGAAAGACCAAAATTGAAGCGTGAAGAGACCATCATGAGACATGTGACAAACACATCTAAGTCTAACATACTTCCTATGCATAGGCATATTATAAGCAAACAAATTTTCAAGGCAAGCAAAAATTAGCATATACAAGGAAGAAGAAAGAGACGATAGCAATCTCAACATGACGAGAGGTAATTTAGTAAGATAAAAAAATTCTATGACCATATTTTCCTCTCTCATAATAATTACATGTGGGATCATGAGCAAATTCAACAAAATATCTATCACATAAAATATTTTCAACACGATCCACATGCATGCGAAGTTGACGCTCTTCCAAAATAGTGGGATTAACATAAACTAAAGTCATGACCTCTCCAAACCCACTTTTATCAAAAATTTCATAAGATTGAACATTCTACAAATATGTGGATCTAAAGTTGACACTCTTCCAAACCCACTTTCAATAATATTGCAAACACTATTATCAATCTCATATTCATCATGGGGCTTAAATAATTTTTCAAGATCAAAAGAAGAATCACCCCAATCATGATCATTGCAACTAGTAGACATAGCAAAACTAGCATCCCCAAGCTTAGGGTTTTGCATATTATTAGCACAATTGACATCAAGAGAATTTATAGTAACTTCATTGCAATATGGTCGTCCAATATATCGATCTTTATGTCTCGACCATTTTGAGACTCCTCGTCATGTCCCCGAATTCATCCGGGACTCCGAACTACCTTCGGTACATCAAAAACACATAACTCATAATATAAATCGTCATCGAACGTTAAGCGTGCGGACCCTACGGATTCGAGAACTATGTAGACATGACCGAGACACGTGTCCGGTCAATAACCAATAGCGGAACCTGGATGCTCATATTGGCTTCCACATATTCTACGAAGATCCTTATCGGTCAAACCGCATAACAACATATGTTGTTCCCTTTGTCATCGGTATGTTACTTGCCCGAGATTCGATCGTCGGTATCTCAATACCTAGTTCAATCTCATTACCGGCAAGTCACTTTACTCGTTCCGTAATGCATTATCCCGCAACTAACTCATTAGTCACATTGCTTGCAAGGCTTATAGTGATGTGCATTACCGAGAGGGCCCAGAGATACCTCTCCGACAATCGGAGTGACAAATCCTAATCTCGAAATACGCCAACTCAGCAAGTACCTTCGGAGACACCTATAGAGCACCTTTATAATCACCTAGTTACGTTGTGAGGTTTGGCAGCACACAAAGTGTTCCTCCAGTAAACGGGAGTTGCATAATCTCATAGTCATAGGAACATGTATAAGTCATGAAGAAAGCAATAGCAACATACTAAACGATCAAGTTCTAAGCTAACGGAATGGGTCAAGTCAATCACATCATTCTTCTAATGATGTGATCCCATTAATCAAATGACAACTCATGTCGTTGGTTAGGAAACTTAACCATCTTTGATTCAATGAGCTAGTCAAGTAGAGGCATACTAGTGACATTTTGTTTGTCTATGTATTCACACATGTACTAAGTTTCCGGTTAATACAATTCTAGCATGAATAACAAACATTTATCATGAAATAAGGAAATAAATAACTTTATTATTGCCTCTAGGGCATATTTCCTTCAGTCTCCCACTTGCACTAGAGTCAATAATCTAGTTCACATCACCATGTGATTTAACACCAATATTCACATCTGTATGTGATTAACACCCATAGTTCACATCGTGATGTGACCAACACCCGAAGGGTTTACTAGAGTCAATAATCTAGTTCACATTGCTATGTGATTAACACCCAAAGAGTACTAAGGTGTGAACATGTTTTGCTTGTGAGAAGAGTTTAGTCAACGGGTTTGTCACATTCAGAGCAGTATGTATTTTGCAAATATTCTATGTCTACAATGCTCTGCATGGAGATACTCTAGCTAATTGCTCCCACTTTCAATATGTATCCAGATTGAGACTTAGAGTCATTTGGATCGGTGTAAAAGCTTGCATCGACGTAATTCTTTACGATGAACTCTTTATCACCCCCATAACCGAGAAACATTTCCTTAGTCCTTTTAAACACTCCTTTATGCTTTCCAGAAAACTTTTATGGCAAACAGTTCACTCCAAGCTTTATCAAGTACCACAACTGCACATGTTCCTCACTGAGTATCGCAAAAAAAAACAGGCCCAACATGTTTTGAAGTATGATATACCAAGTCATACAGTAGAAGACAATCATAAGGAGAGAACCAGACCTAAAGAATAAATCCAGAATTCAACTCAAGTGCCAACCCACATAGTGTAGTTATGGCACCAGTACAGCTGGACTAACACAAACAACAGTGGTAATCCAGATCTAATACTTAACCAGAAATAATTCCAATGCAATCCCTTGTTAACCTGCCCAAGCTGCCTCCGCACGGCCACTCTATAACTCTTCAAGATATCACCGCCACTATGTGCTAGCTTTGCTTCCTTTCAGAGGATTGAAGAACAGATTCACATACATCTCTCATCATTTTAAGTGCAGTTGGCTTATCAGTCACATTATTAAAGCCTAACTTCTCAACAAAGAGCTGCTACAAAGACAACATGCCGGCAATAGCAGATATTCTTCATACCATTGTTGCTTCACAAATAAAAGAAATATTGTTAGTTTTTGGTTTGATTAGTACTCATACACATATAGTTGCAGAATTATGTAGAGCATATGTGAATACTAACATCTCATATTGAACTCCTTGTGGCCTTCTTGCTCTGGGTGTCACCATCACGATCACCCATCGTCTTCATCATCCGACATCTTCACAATAAAATCAGAGTAAGAAATATTGTAGTCATGAACTACATTATGCGAAATTATCAAAAACCATAGATACTACATTAGGAGTGCATGGCTCCTCCATGTTTAAAGGAGGAAAGCCAGACTTCTATCTTAATGCCCGGGGGAGGGGAGCCAGGCACCGCCAAGGGAGGGTGCACTGGCCGGGGTTCACGGTGGGCAGAACGAGGGCCGGGGCACTGCCGATGGATGTCGCCCTGTGATGCAGTGGGCGAGGCGAGCTGGCGGGGCGGCGCTCGCGAGCCTCGGGCAGGCGGGAAGCGAATTAGGGACGGCGGCCGTGGGGCGGGGTCTTCGGCAGCGGGCGAGGGCGACGACCTCTGGCAGCGGGAGGTAGGACCGGGCGGCCGGGCGAGCGGGCGGGGTCGCGCGGGTGTCGGGCAGCCGACGGGGCGTGAGGCGCCGAGCGGGCATGGCCGAGGACACGGAGACGCGGATGAGAGGGAGGAGGGCGAGATTGAGGACGACGACTCCTCGTCGGCGGCACCGCGCGGCGCGCTGGGCAACCGCCGCACCCGCTGGATGACACTAGGATTTCTAGATGTTCTAGGATGGGAGGAGATCAGGAGAAAGAACAACCTGGACCAGGGACGAGAGCTCCAGATCCAATCGCCGGTGAAGACGCCGTGTGATTTGGTTTAGAATAGTAATTGTGGGTAGTTAGGAAGGGTCTTTAGCGGCAAGATAAATAGACTCTATTTTTTTGGTGGGAACACAAAATATTGGCGCAAACTAAAGTAAACCAAAATTATGTGGTGGGAAAGTAATTCTTTTTAGAGGGAATGTTTAGAATAATGAAATAAATTGGAAAAATAATATTTCAAAGCAATATGAGATATATATGCCGCTAAATCATCTCACGACCGTCATCTTCCCTCCGAACTCGATCGGGAGACTCCCGATGAAATCGTCCGATGTCCGTCATCTTCCCTAAATCCAGTGGTAGGCGGCGTGTGAGAAGCTCACATCCATGGCCGGTGGAGAGGCTTGAGCTCGCAGGCGAAGGTCGGGAAGAGGGACAACGAAATTGCTTGGTCGGCACCGAGGATGGAGGAAGCAGGCGACGGGAGCCATAGCCGACCAGGAGCAGCGTGCAAGGTCAGAGGGGCGGCTCGGCGGCCGGGGCTTGCCGCCCGTGTCAGGATGGCACAAGTTGCAGCCTGGTAGGGGTGGCCGTCGAGCAGAAGTAGGGGTCGCGACCGGTGCTAGCGCGTTGTCGCCGGACGACACGGTTGTAGCTACAACCAGATTTGCACTACAATTTCGAAAATCATTTTAGAAAGCAGCAAAAACTTGGCCAGTTTTGAACAACAACTCACAGAAACCTCATGTGGCCCTCACTTTAAAATTACTATGTTATATTCTTGCCTTGGAACGCAAGTATAAATGGGATGGATTGATGAGACGGTCGATCTATGTCAGTCTCGATCTCACGTTTTGATCTTGAGATGGGGTGATCTCAACATCTTTCATCTCACCGGACAGTCCGTGGAGGGTTCCTCCGCGCCAGAGTAAGTCCAACATAATCATATCAATTTTGTTTCAATGAAAACCATAAAGATTCAACTGTGTAAACTAACAATCAAACCAGCAAAAACACAACAAAGGCCCTGGTGAGTCGACGAAGATGTGGATGTAGCCGTGGCCAAAGAGGAGGGAGCCATTAATGATGAGTCACATGAACTCACTTGGGAAACGACCAATCACATGCCGCACAAAAGTGGCGTGGGAGAGGTCGGCTTGAGGGCTTTGACGTTGACGGATGCGTCGGCTTGAGGGCTTTGACGTTGACGGATGCGTGGGCTTTCACGTTTTGAATTTACAGAACAAAATTCGAACATGATTATTTTTTCAAAAACAAACATTTTCTGAATCTTGAGAACAAATTTTGAAACGGAGAACAAATTTAGAAGAGCGGACAATTTTTCAAAGCATGAACATTTTTTCGAATCTTGGGAACAAATTTTGAAACGGAGAACAAATTTGGAAGCGCGAACAATTACTTAAAGCATGAATATTTTTTGAATATTGAGCACAAATTTTGAGACAGAGAACAAATTTGAAATATCCTGAACAAATTTGGAAGCGCGAACATTTTTTGAAAATGTGAACAAAAAAATTTAAATCTGGTACATTATATGAATTTCGAAAGTTTTGAACTTTTTTGGGTAACGAGAGCAAATGTTGAATTTTGAGGACAGTTTTTTTTGAAAAGTGAACATTTTATGGAAACAGAAACAAAATTTGAATATTTTTATACAAAACAGGAGAAAAGAAAATGAAATAACAAAACGAAGAAAAAAAACAAATAGAAAAAACAAAAAATGAAAAGAAATAAGAAACAGAAATAACTAAAAATGAAAAGAAGAAGAAAAATTCGAAAATTCAAAAAGAACATTTTTTAAAAGCAAGAACATTTTTCGAAAATTAAGAAAAAATCTGAATATGTACTTAGTTTAAAAAGATAAAATAACATTGAAAAAAATAACAAGAAAAAAAACGAAAAAAGAAAAGAAAGAAGAAATTAGAAAAAGAAACAGAAAAGGAAAAAGAGAGAAAAAAAAAGAAAAACCGGTCTAGGGAACCTTCTAGAAGGTTCCCAAAACCAGAAAAAACCGGGTGGGAAACTTTAGAAGGTTCGCAACAGCGAAAACACCAGAACACGTTAAATGGGCCGGCCCAAGGGTAGCGCTCGATCGCTGGCTCTGTGCAATGCGTCTACTGTTTTGCGCAACGAGTGTCCAATAGAAAATTCCAGTTCTGGGTTCGAATTTTAGGGCGAATCCTATTTGGCGCTTATGCGCCGGCTCGCAAACCGGCGCCTGCAGGGCGCGGCTAGTTGGACCCGGCCCATCTTCCGCTTCCTTTCTGGAAAAAGCTGATAAAAAAGGAAGCATTGTGTGCCGGATTCGAACCCGGGACCTATAGGTTCGCAGAACAACGCAACAATCACTATGACAACGACCCACTTCTGATACTTTTCTTCGTTTTCGCCAGCGATCGCGATGCCCGCGTATTTTTTTCTTTTTCTTGTTTCTTCTCTGTTTCTCTTTTGTTTCCTTTTTCTTTGGCAAATGCGCGAACATTTCTTAATTTATTTTTATGAATCAATCAACTCTTTTTAAAATTTGTGAAGTTTTTTGAGAATTGACGAACTTTTTCAAAATGGATGAACTTTTTTCAATTTTAATGAACTTTTTTTCAAATCCGTGAACTTTTTTCAAAACCCAGTGAATTAACTTTTAAAAATGGATGAACTTTTTTCAATTTTAATGAATTTTTTTAAATCCGTGAACTTTTTTTCAAAATCCAGTGAACTACTTTTTCAAAATGGATGAACTTTTTTCAATTTTAATGAACTTTTTTCAAAATCCAGTGAACTACTTTTTCAAAATAGATGAACTTTTTTTCAAGTCCGTGAACTTTTTTCAGAATTAGTGATTTTTTTCAAATCCGTGAACTTTTTTCAAAACCCTGTGAACTTCTTTTGAATTCAGGATTTTTTTCATTCAAATTGGATGAACTTTTTTCATTACCTCGTGAACTATTTTCAAATTCAAGATTTTTTTAATTCAGAAACGACGAAAGTTTTTTCAAGTCAATTAACTTGTACTGAAGGAAGGGTTAAGTAGACTGGTTTCCTCACTGTATGCAAGGAAGTCGATCGTGGCCTAGTGGTCGCGGTTGACATGGGCGGTAGGAGTTCGAGTCCCGCTTCAGCTTATATACTGTAATTTTTGCAACGCGTTAGATTTTTGAGCAGATTTCTCGCCGGCTCGCTACACCTCGTAGGCGGCCCGCTATGCCGCGGCTGCGAGCGCCAGCAGCGCTAACGGGCGCTAAAGCGCTGAGTAGGAGCTCCCGAATTTTAGCTGGTTCCTATTCGGCACCTTAAGCGCCCGAAAAAGGCTTAACGGTACAGGACGCACACCCCATGCACCGCCCTGGGCCGGCCCACGTCACTTTTTTTTCCTGTTAAAACTACAGCAAAAAATGATGCGCACAAGCGAGGGATCGAACATGGGTTTGATCAATTCACAGATCAGCGCACTCACCACTAGGATAACAACGCATTTACAATTACAGACTTCCTTCCTTTTTTTTATTCTTTCTCTAGGCCGTTTGCTGGCCAATATCTGGGCGTTTTTTTTCCTTTTCCCTTTTCATTTCCCAATTCCCTTTCTTTTTTTCTTTCCTTAAATGCGTGAACTTTTTGTCAAACTCGATGAACTTTTTTCAAATTCAATGAACTTTTCTCAAAATCGATGAACTTTTCTCAAATGCAATGAACATTTTTTAAAAAAAATCGATGAACTTTTTTCAAATTTGATGAACTTTTTTCATTTTTTGTGTGAATTTTTTGAAAAAAATCATGAACTTTTTTTGAATTCAATGAACATTTTTTTTAATCTATAAACTATTTTCAAAATCGATGAACTTTTTTCAAAACCGATAAACTTTTTTCAAAACCGATGAACTTTTTTCAATTTTTTATGAACTTTAAAAAAAATGATGGATTAGTTTTCAAAATCGATGAACTTGAATTTCAAAATCAATGAACTTTTCAACTAATTTTCAGATTTTTTTACGTTAAATGTTTCACTAAAAGAAAGGTTAAGTAGCACTTTTTCCTACTTGTAGAACAACACAGCGTGTGTGGTGTAGTGGTCCTTGCGTTCGTGCACAACAGGCATGCGATCCTGACTTCGAAACCCGGCTCTCACGTTTTTCTTTCGCGGCATGTTTTGCTGTGGTCGATCGAACCCCACCTGGGCCGGCCCAGTATAGTGACACTTCGAGCGCCACAACTCGAAGCCGGCGCTGAAGGCGCCGGTTAGGAGGTCTCCGAATTTTATGCCTGTACTTAATTTTGTTGGGCCCGATTTATTTGCCGACCGCAGCATACACACCTATTTTTGGTGGGCTCGTGTCGGTCCGATTTATTGGTCCATCCTGAACAGGAGGTTCTGAGTTCGAATCTGGACGCCTGCACTTAATTTTGTTGAGCCCGATTTATTGGCCAACCACAACATACACACCTATTTTTCTGGGCTTGTCTCGGCCCGATTTATTGGGCCACCGCAGCACACGCACGAAGTTTTAATTTTGAGACGAACGAACAATCGGATATGCACATTATTTTAGTACCACCTCGGACATACGTACGATTTTAGCGGCTTGACGACGGACGAAAAACTGACAAAATTACGAAAAACTGACAAAATTAGTAGGTATATATATAGATTCCTATCAAGAAAGTGTGTTCTATCTATTTATAAACTTTTTCCATTGTTTTGGTTAATTGAAATTGGTGCAATTAAAATATATTTTAATTATTCCTTAAAGCTTGCAAAAATCATAACTTAATATCTATAAATTTGAATAATATATTTTTTCACTGTTTTACTTGTAACTAATGCAACGTCACACTGATGTTGCAATATATTTCCGAATATTACCACATATAGTTATTCTGTTGAAATACCTTGTCTCTATTACAACAAAATGACTGCCTCGCGCAATGGAATTTGTTTGTTGCAATATCGCTACCATATTGCAATGCTGAAGCAGTTTGTTGCAATAGTTAGCCACTTTTTTGCAATAATATTTGTAATTAATGCAACATCATGCCGATGTTGCAATATCTTCTTGAATATTGCCACGAATAGTTATTCTGTTGAAATACCTAGTCTCTATTACAACAAAATGACTGCCCTCACACAACGGAATTTGTTTGTCGCAATACCGCTACCATATTGCAACGCCGATACAGTTTGTTGCAATATGAGGAATGTATTGCAAAAAAGTTAGTATTTATAGCGACAAAACTAAGTTATGGCAATATGTGCGGCCTATTACCACAACCGGAGAATTTGTGGTAATATTGCCTTTTATTGCAACAAAACATAGTTGTAGAAATAAATTTTGTTGCAATAGACCATAATCCTTGTAGTGTACATTATTTCTGATCAATAATATGGCATTCACATATACTTATCAGAAAGGCTGTAGTGCTCCCACCCACTTTCCTGTAAATACAAGCTTCTCCAAAAGTTTGTATAAAACCACATGCTTTGATCAAACTATCAAAACATTTATTCCAACTCTGAGAGGTTTGCACCAGTCCATAAATGGATCGCTGGAGCTTGCACACTTTGTTAGCACCTTTCGGATCGATAAAACCGTCTGGTTGCATCATATACAACTCTTATTCTGAAAATCCATTCAGGAATGCAATTTTCACATCCATTTTCCAAATTCCATAATCATAAAATGCGACAATTGCTAACATGATTCGGACAGACTTAAGCATCGCTACGGGTGAGAAATTCTCATCGTAGTCAACCCCTTGAACTTGTTAAAAACCTTTTGCAACAAGTCGAGCTTTGAAGACAGTAACATTACCGTCAGCGTCAGTCTTCTTAAAGAACATCTATTTATTCTTGATGGCTTGCCGATCATCGGGCAAGTCAACCAAAGTCCATACTTTGTTCTCATACATGGATCCCATCTCAGATTTCATGGCCTCAAGCCATTTTACGGAATCTGGGCTCATCATCGCTTCCTCATAGTTCGTAGGTTCGCCATGGTCAAGTAACATGACCTCCAAAATAGGATTATCATACCACTCTGGTGTGGATCTTACTCTAGTTGACCTACGAGGTTCAGTAGTAACTTGGTCTGAAGTTTCATGATCAATATCATTAACTTCCTCACTAATCGGTGTAGGCGTCACATGAACCGGTTTCTGTGATGAACTACTTTCCAATAAGGGAGCAGGTACAGTTACCTTATCAAGTTCTACTTTCCTCCCACTCACTTCTTTCGAGAGAAACTGCTTCTCTAGAAAGGATCCATCTTAGCAACCAATATCTTACCTTCGGATCTATGATAGAAGGTGTACCCAACAGTTTCCTTTGGGTATTCTATGAAGACGCACTTCTCCGATTTGGGTTCGACCTTATCAGGTTGAAACTTTTCACATAAGCATCGCAGCCCCAAACTTTAAGAAACGACAACTTTGGTTTCTTGCCAAACCACAGTTCATAAGGCGTCATCTCAACGGATTTTGATGGTGCCCTATTTAAAGTGAATGCAACTGTCTCTAATGCATAACCCCAAAATGATAGTGGTAAATCGGTAAGATACATCATAGATCGCACCATATCCAATAAAGTGCGGTTACAATGTTCGAACACACCATTATGCTGTGGTGTTCCATGTGGCGTGAGCTGTGAAACTATTCCACATTGTTTTAAATGAAGGCCAGACTCGTAACTCAAATATTCTCCTCTATGATCAGATTGTAGAAACTTTATTTTCTTGTTATGATGATTCTCCACTTCACTCTAAAATTCTTTGAACTTTTCAAATGTTTCAGACTTGCGCTTCATTAAGTAGATGTACTCATATCTGCTCAAATCATCTGTGAACGTCAAAAAATAACAATACCCGCCACGAGCATCAACACTCATTGGACTGCATACATCGGTATGTATTATTTCCAACAAGTTAGTAGCTCATTCCATTGTTCCGGAGAACGGAGTTTTAGTCATCTTGCCCAAAAGGCACGGTTCGCAAGCATCAAATGATTCATAACCAAGTGATTCCAAAAATGCATCTTTATGGAGTTTCTGCATGCGCTTTACACCGATATGATCCAAACGGCAGTGCCACAAATAAGTTGCAGTATCATTATCAACTTTGCATCTTTTGGCATCAATATTATGAATATGTGTATCACTACGATCGAGATCCAACAAACTATTTTCATTGGGTGTATGACCATCGGAGGTTTTATTCATGTAAACAGAACAACAATTATTCTCTGACTTTAAATGAATAACCGTATTGCAATAAACATGATCAAATCATATTCATGCTCAACACAAATGCCAAATAACATTTATTTAGGTTTAACACTAATCCCGAAAGTATAGGGAGTGTGTGATGATGATCATATCAATCTTGGAACCAGTTCCAACACACATCATCACTTCACCCTCAACTAGTCTTTGTTTATTCTGTAACTCCTGTTTCGAGTTACTAATTTTTAGCAACCGAACAAGTATCAAATACCCAGAGGCTACTATAAACACTAGTAAGGTACACATCAATAACATGTATATCAAATATACCCTTGTTCACTTTGCCATCTTTCTTATCCACCAAATATTTACCTGTGTGCAAAGCACGTCGGTAGAACCAGTCTCACATAAGCGTACATGTAATGTCGGTCCGGACCGCTTCATCCAACAATACCGCCAAACCAAAGTATGACATGCTGGTAAGCAGTAAGACTTGTATCACCCACAACTCACTTGTGTTCTACTCGTGCATATAACATCTACGCATAAACCTGGCTCGGATGCCACTGTTGGGGAACGTAGTAATTTCAAAAAAATTCCTACACACATGCAAGATCATGGTGATGCATAGCAAGGAGAGGGGAGAGTGTTGTCCACGTACCCTCGTAGACCGAAAGCGGAAGCGTTAACACAACGCGGTTGATGTAGTCGTACGTCTTCACAATCCGACTGATCCAAGTACTGAACGTACGGCACCTCCAAGTTCAGCACACGTTCAGCTCGATGACGTCCTGTGAACTCCGATCCAGCAGAGCTTCACGGTAGAGTTCCGTCAGCACGATGGCGTGATGACGATGATGATGTTGCTACCGACGCAGGGCTTCGCCTAAGCACCGCTACGATATGGTCGAGGTGTAATATAGTGGAGGGGGCACCGCACACGGCTGGAAGAGATCAACGGATCAACTTGTGTGTCATGGGGTGCCCCTAGCCTCAGTATATAAAGGAGGAGAGGAGGGGAGGGGCCGGCCCTCTCTATGGCGCGCACTGGGGAGTCCTACTCCCACCGGGAGTAGGATTCCCCCCCTAGTACAATTAGGACTAGGAGGGGGTGCAGCCCCTCCCCCTAGTACAATTAGGACTAGGCCTTGGGTTGGGGGCACACAGCCTCCCCTCTCTCTTTCCCCTAAAGCGCAATAAGGCCCATATACTCCCCGGTGAATTATCGTAACTCTCCGGTACTCCAATAAATACCCGAATCACTCGGAACCTTTCCGATGTCCGAATATAGTCGTCCAATATATCGATCTTTACGTCTCGACCATTTCGAGACTCCTCGTCATGTCCCCGATCTCATCCGGGACTCCGAACTACCTTCGGTACATAAAACACATAACTCATAATATAAATCGTCACCGAACGTTAAGCGTGCGGACCCTACGGGTTCGAGAACTATGTAGACATGACCGAGACACGTCCCCGGTCAATAACCATTAGCGGAACCTGGATGCTCATATTGGCTCCCACATATTCTACGAAGGTCTTTATCGGTCAAACCGCACAACAACATATGTTGTTCCCTTTGTCATTGATATGTTACTTGCCCGAGATCCGATCGTCGGTATCTCAATACCAAGTTCAATCTCGTTACCGGCAAGTTTCTTTACTCGTTCCGTATGCATCACCCCGCAACTAACTCATTAATCACATTGCTTGCAAGGCTTATAGTGATGTGCATTACCGAGTGGGCCCAAAGATACCTCTCCGACAATCGCAGTGACAAATCCTAATCTCGAAATACGCAAACTCAACAAGTACCTTCGGAGACACCTGTAGAGCACCTTTATAATCACCCAGTTACGTTGTGATGTTTGGTAGCACACAAAGTGATCCTTCGGTAAACGGGAGTTGCAAAATCTCATTGTCATAGGAACATGTATAAGTCATGAAGAAAGCAATAGCAACATACTAAACGATCAAGTGCTAAGCTAACGGAATGGGTCAAGTCAATCACATCATTCTCCTAATGATGTGATCCCCTTAATCAAATGACAACTCATGTCTTTGGTTAGGAAACTTAACCATCGTTGATTCAACGAGCTAGTCAAGTAGAGGCATACTAGTGACACTTTGTTTGTCTATGTATTCACACATGTGCTAAGTTTCCGGTTAATACAATTCTAGCATGAATAATAAACATTTATCATGAAATAAGGAAATAA
Organism: Triticum aestivum; assembly: GCF_018294505.1. Classification (NCBI taxonomy): domain Eukaryota; kingdom Viridiplantae; phylum Streptophyta; class Magnoliopsida; order Poales; family Poaceae; genus Triticum; species Triticum aestivum. The sequence continues at coordinate 732,345,176 of NC_057798.1, read as the reverse complement.
ATAATAACTTTATTATGCCCTCTAGGGCATATCTCCTTCAATAGCAATGATCTCAAGTTTAACATAAGGAACTATAGCAAATTCATCTTCATAAATATTGTCATCATGGCCACAAGAATAGCAAGCATCATGTTCATCAAGGGATATTTCAATCAAATCATCGGAATCATCATTATCTATAGATTCATGCATATCATTATTTTCTTCCAAAGCAACGGTCATTCTCTCAATAAATTCTTTGACATAGACATTATGAGCATAATTTTCATAGCAATATTTAAGTATGTCAAAATTTCAGATTCGTAGAGAGTAATATCATACTTTTCAATCAAAGAAGCAACTTCATAAGCACCCTTAAAAGCAACAAATTCTTCAATTTGTTCGATATCATAGTAACTATAAGCACCTTTTGCATAAGAAGGTAATATTTCATTTTCATTAAACTCACATAGGTAGGGAAGGTGTTTTTTAAGGTTCTTAGAGCAACACGTAAAATCATAAATTTCACAAAGATTCCAAGCATAACACAACAATCTGTTTATTTGATCCCATAAGAGTCTCCCTTTTTCAGACAAACAGTGACTCACAAAATGAGCATGCTCGTCTAAAGATTTCCCATCAACTAGGCTAGTTGGGGTTTCAGCACGAGCGTATAAGGATAAAAAATGATTCAAGTAGAACACTTTAAGTGGATCCATACCGATATATTTTTAGCAAGCAAAGATGCAAGCACATAGAAGGCACAGGAAGACACAAGCAAACAAAAGATCGAATGGAAGAGGGGCGAAGAAACGGCAAGGATGAAGTGGGGGAGAGGAAAACGAGAGGCAAATGGCAAATAATGTAATGCGAGGGAGATGAGTTTGTGGTGGGTACTTGGTATGTATTGACTTGAGCGAAGACCTCCCCGGCAACGGCGCTAGAAATCCTTCTTGCTACCTCTTGAGCACTGCATTGGTTTTCCCTTGAAGAGGAAAGGGTGATGCAGCAAAGTAGCGTAAGTATTTTCCTCAGTTTTTGAGAACCAAGGTATCAATCCAGTAGGAGGCTCCTCAAAATTCTCTCATACCTACACTAAAAAACAAGAACCTCACAACCAACACAATAAAGGTGTTGTCAATCCCTTCACGGTAACTTGCAAAAGTGAGATCTGATAGAGATAATAAGATAAGATAAATATTTTTGCTATTTTTATGATATAGATTGGAAAGTAAAAGATGCAAATAAAAGTGGATCCGAAACTTATATGATAAAAGATAAACCCGATGGCCATAGGTTTCACTAGTGGCTTCTCTCAAGATAGCATAAGTATTACAGTGGGTGAACAAATTACTGTCGAGCAATTGATAGAAAAGTGCATAGTTATGAGATTATCTAGGCATGATCATGTATATAGGCATCACGTCCGCGACAAGTAGACTGAAACGATTCTGCATCTACTACTATTACCCCACACATCGACCGACTCCTGCCTGCATCTAGAGTATTAAGTTCATAAGAACAGAGTAACGCATTAAGAAAGATGACATGATGTAGAGGGATAAACTCAAGCAATATGATATAAACCCCATATTTTTATCCTCGATGGAAACAATACAATACGTGCGTTGCTACCCCTACTATCACTGGGAAAGGACACCGCATGATTGAACCCAAAGCTAAGCACTTCTCCCATTGCAAGAAATATCAATCTAGTAGGCCAAACCAAACTGATAATTCGAAGAGACTTGCAAAGATAACCAATCACACATAAAAGAATTCAGAGAAGATTCAATTATTTCTCATAGATAAACTTGATCACAAACCCACAATTCGTCGGATCTCGACAAACACACCGCAAAAATAGTTACATCGAATAGATCTCCAAGAAGATCAAGGAGAACTTTGTATTGAGATTCAAAGAGAGAGAAGAAGCCATCTAGCTAATAACTATGGACTCGAAGGTCTGTGGTAAACTACTCACAACTCATCAGAGAGTCCTTGGAGATGATGTAGAGGCCCTCCATGGTCGATTCCACCTCTGGCGGAGCGCGGGCGAAGGCTCCAAGATGGGACCTCGTGGATACAGAAGGTTGCGATGGTGGAATTAGGTTTTCGTGGTGCCCTTGGATGTTCTCGGGGTACGTGGATATATATAGGAGGAAGAAGTAGGTCGGTTGAGCCACGAGGGGCCCACGAGGGTGGGGGCGCACCCACCCCCTTAGGACGCGCCGGATACCCTCGTTGCTGCCTCGTTCGCTACTTGACGTCCACTCCAAGTCTCCTGGGTTGCATTTGTTCCAAAAAGACCGCTCCCGAAGGTTTCATCCCATTTGGACTCCGTTTGATATTCCTTTTCTTCGAAACATTGAAATAGGCAAAAAACAACAATTTGGGCTGGGCCTCCTGTTAGTAGGTTAGTCCCAAAAATGATATAAAAGTGTAAAGTAAAGCCCATAAACATCCAAAACGGGTAATATAATAGGATGGAACAATCAAAAATTATAGATACGTTGGAGAAGTATCATGCCACACACTCCTTGATGCCCTCCAACTCCAACGCCCCTGCTGCATTGTAAGACGACCACTCAGTGTCCAAGGTTCTCTAGTTGGTGGGTTTTTTTTTCAATGCCATTGAGTTGGAGGAGGAGAAGCACAGCGCACAGGTGTTGTTTGTTCCGCTTGTGCATGAAGGAGAGGAACTGCATCAGTTATGGGCAGAAGGGGAGTTGCTACTAGACTAAGGGGTGTGCAGTCACTGTACAATGCCCTTGCTGTAGTTGTATGCGCATGCAGCGTCAAGCATGGTGGTGAATCGTGTTGAGCCATAATTATTTTTAGAAAAAAATCTTACATGTAATACATTACAGCTTAAGAAGTTTAGATAGACACAATACATACTTCCCATTGTCCATAATAAAGATAGATTGTTTCATCTCAAATGGTGCACCATTAGTGGATCCCTTGATTCATTAACAAAACCGGCCATTAATAACATAGAAATTATAATGATAATGGCAATGTTTTGTTTAAAATGTATAGGAAGTACTAGCATGCCATTCAGACAAAAAAGAGAAACAAAAACAAATAGTAAACAATATCATCACTTTCTTTTTGTTGTTAAAACACTGCATGTAACAGCAAATATAAATGGCAGAACAATATCAATTAATATAAACACAATGATGATTTGGGAGAGCCGCACAGTGACACATGGGCTACATGCACATGTTACACATGTATATACATATGTACATGTGTAGGACCTCAAAACCAAGAAGTAAAGAAATCATTGTGTGGCACACTTTATATTATATGAAAATATCTCTTATGAATGGATGCATACATACATGCAAAATTGAAGAAAAGAGGATGCACCTTGGGAGAACCTCATGGCAACATGTGGTATACATGCACGTGTTACACATGTATCGTGTGTAGGACCTCGAAACCGACAAGGAAACGCAGTGCTTTATGCATTATATTAGAATATGTCTTGTGGATTAATACATACATACATGCATATAATGCATTATGCATTATCTAAGAATATCTCTTGTGGATGTACATGTGTAGGAACTCAGGATGGAGAAGAAAATAAATTATTAGCAATTAATATGCATCACTCATTGCATTAGGGTGTCTCCAATAGTTGTAAGATAGGTATTGGCAAAATTTGTCACATATAATTTTTTATGATGTGGCATAGAATAAATAGGAAGAGAGAGGAGGGTTGTATATACATGAACCAACAACCCTGATACAAGCTTCAAGGTGAAATGAGAAAAGGAGAAGTTTATACATGCTCTCACCTCCCACTAGTCACACTACAAACACTCTACTGGAGTAGTTTATAATAAATTATTGATGGATGGTATGGCTAATTTTACCAACAAGCTTATCAAGAGACTATTGGAGTCTCCAATAGACTATAAGTATATGTGTTTGTAAATGTATCTATGTCATCAACAAATAAGCTATCATACACCATCCCAATAGGTGTGTCTATGGACACTCCTTATGTAGTTATGTGTAACTATTAAGATATACATTAAATGTGTTTTTTGATACAACTTCTTCAATGGTTTATATTTAAAAGTTGTATCTTGTTTCGTGAAATGAAAAAATATTAGCTTTCCTAGTTTTGCTGCTAAGAACTAAGATATAGCAATACTCTATTTCCTTACCATTATTGGTTTTTGTGCTAAGAACTAAGATATAGTGATACTCTATTTCATCATTAAATATGGTGCCGCGTTAGATTTCTATTGAGATGACGTGTTTTAGACGCAGTGCACCTTGAAGCATTGGGATTGCTTCAAGAAAATGAGATAATAAAAAGAGTAGTCCTATCTCTTTGCATCTTAAAGTTCGTGTCTCATTAAATATGGTGTCATATTGGATTTTTATCTAGGTGGCATGTGTTAGACCGAGCACATGTTAGAGCATTGGGATTGTCCTAAGAAAATAAGATGGTTAATAATTTTGCTATCTCTTTGCATTTTAAAGTTCTTGCAAGGGTTACTGATTCAAGTTCACACAATTTATTCCCATAAGATTATTGGAAATGCCCTTACCTCCATTTGCAAGTGAACATATATGCATACTTGAGAAAGCAGGAGGATGCCTTGGTACATCGACATGTGGGATGCATGCACATGTTACACATGTAGGATCATGTGATATATGTGTGTAATGTACTATGCATGCCAAAATGTACGCTCGATCATTTATGCCAAGATGGGGTGATGCATATTCATCGACCAACAACACAACATTATATCCTTCCAAGATTTATATCGACCAACATATACAACACACACAAAGTAGGAAGAGAGGACCGATGGAGTATATACTTTTCTATTTAATATAACTCCTTTCTTCTTTCTATGTCAACAACGAGATCTGCAGACCGACATGAACTGGGTTGCTGCAGGAAGAAGCGCCTGCAAGCCATGCATGGTATGTTACTCAGATGCGATGGTGGGGCCCCAGATGTTGATCCCTCCTCCGCCTTATTCGTCCATCACCTCCTGAAACCCCTCCAACCCGAAGTCTTTCGCCTTGGGAAGCCCCTCCACATATGCCTCGAAGTCCCCCAACTCTAACGCCCCCGCTGCGTTGTAATAAGACCACTCAATGTCAAATGTGTCCAAGTAGGTGGGGGTTGTCGTTGACGCCGTTGAGATTGAGGAGGGGTAGTATAGTGCGGTGGTGTTGTTAGTATCGGTGCTACGAGCCGGAGGCTGTTGCGCTTGCGCATGAGGGAGAGGAACTGTCGCGGTCATGGGCAAAAGGGGAGGTGCTGCCAGATTGAGGCGTGCACAGTCACCATAGAGCGCCCTTGCCGCAGAGTCGTATGCGCGTGCGGCATCGAGCGCAGTGGCGAAGGTGCCGAGCCAGAGGCGGGCGCCGCGGTTGGGCTCACGGATCTCGGCCACCCACCTCCCCCAGGTGCGCTGGCGGACACCGCGGAAGGGGCATCGCTGGTTTTCTGGCCCTCCCTTGCCCTTCATGCACCCCTTGCGCGATTGCCGGAGTGGGAAGCATCGCTTCCTATTCTGTTGTTGGTTCACCGACGCTGGTGTTTGCTTCATTGTTGATATAACTGTGGCAGATGGATGTCGTCTGACTCTGGTCGAGGAGAGGGTCCATGGACACTTATACTTATAGATGAAGTGATGGCATGGAAGACTGCGGTGAAGTACATACGTGTAGGGATGAAGCAACGTGTGGTGGAGATGACAAGGCATCTGGAGGGGCTGCGCTACCTACCTCGGTCAGCGAGCCGGTCTCTTTGATGGATTTGGATTTGAGTGAGCGTTTACATGTGTTCTCCATGCGTTGAGGTGAAGTGGCACGTGTAGGTGTGTACGCATGCAAGTGTCGCGCCTCTGCAACTCACACCTGGTTTCCATGTGTTGCATACATATGGCATGGCTCGCTGGCTGGCACAACACATCGCGCACATACCAGTCTCTTTGGACATTTCATTCATGGCGCTAGCAGGAGTAATAGCATAAACCTACCATAAGTAGAGCAAGGGTTCCGAAAAACTACCGCTTTTTGAAAACTTCCTAATACCTATCACTTTTTGGTTGGCTATGTCAAAAAACTATCATGTTGCATTGATGAGTGTGTTAGCTAATTTTAATCACGATTATGGCAGAACGGGTCTACCCGTCAGTTCTGAAGTGGCATAAAAGTCAACACCATTAGTTTTGGCCATTGACGGGTTATGACAGGTGGGGCCCAAATGTTTTTTAAAGTAATTAGGTCCTTGCAAAAAAGCAGTTGGGTCCCTGAATCTTTCATAGAAAGCAATCAAGTCTCTGCCAAGAAAATAATAAAGAAATCGCGTCTGATTGGTCCACCGCCGGTGCTGCTCCTTGTAGCCATGCGTCGTTGCTACTATAGCTTGTAAACATGCGCTGCTACTGCGGCTCCTTGACCGTGCGCTGCTGCTGCTGCTCCTTGCAGCCGTGTGCTTCCATTGCTGCTCCTTGCAGCCGTGCGTCGTGACTGCTGCTCCTTGCCCGTCGTGCGCTATTGCTGTTGCTCCTGCATGTCGTGCGCCGTGCACTTCTGGTGCTCCTCCTTGTCGTCGTGTGCTTCCGCTACTCCTGCATGCCGTGCGCTGTGGCTTCTGGCTCTTGCCCGTGGGCGCTGTCGCTACCGCTCCTTTCACGTAGTGTGCTGCTGCTTCTATACGCCGTGCACCGTTGTTGCTTCTCCTTGTCAGTGATTGTCCGTCGGCCCTGTCTAGTAGTGATACATCTCCATCGTATCTACTTTTCCAAACATTTTTGCTTTTGTTTTAAACTCTAATTTGCATGATTTGAATGAAACTAACCTGGCCTGATGCTATTTTCATCAGAACTGCCATGGTGTTGTTTTTGTGCAGAAATATAAGTTCTCGGAATCAGATGAAACTTTGCGGATTTTTTTATTGAATAAATAAAAAATACTGGAATGAAAATCTACAGGAGGGGACCCACCTAGCGCCCACAAGGCAATAGGGCATGCCTACCCCCTCCCAGGGCGGGCCATGATGCCTTGTGGGGCCTAGGAGGCTCCGCCTGACCTAATTCCAAGGCTATAAGTTCCATCTTCCAGAGAAAAAATAAGAGAAGAATTTTCATCGTGTTTTATGATATGGAGCAGCAACCACCTCCTGTTCTTCATCGGGTGGGCTGTTCTGGAGTCCGTTCGGGCTCCGGAGAGGGGGGTTCTTCACCGTCATCACTATCAACCCTTCTTCATCAATAATTCCCTGATGCTCACCACCGGGAGTGAGTAATTCCTTCGTAGGCTTGCTGGACGATGATGGAGTTGGATGAGATTTGTTATGTAATTGAGTCAATTTGTTAGGGATTGACCCCTAGTATCCACTATGTTCTGAGATTGATGTTGCTATGACTTTGATATGCTTAATGCTTCTCACTAGGGCCCAAGTGCCATGATTTCAGATCTGAACCCTCTATGTTATCATCAAAATATTTGAGTTCTTGATCCTATCTACTAGTTGTATGCACTTGTTATTGTTTCGATCCATAGACCCCAAGGTGACACTAATTGGGATACACTACGGGGTTGACTGTAATTTGAGGAGTTCATGCATTCACCGTGTGTTAATGATTTGTTCCGGTTCTATATTAAAAGGAGGCCTTAACATCCCTTAGATTTCCTTATGGACCCCTCTACCATGGGAGGGTTGGACAAAACATGTCATGCAAGTTCTTATTATAAGCATGTATGACTATATACGGAATACATGCCTACATTGAATTGATGAATTGGAGCTATTGTGTATCACTCTAGGTTGTCACTGTTACGTGATGAATGTCATCCACACAAATATCCATCACAAATCAAATGCCTACGCTTTTGTTATATTGTCTTTGCTAAGTTGTTGTTGTTACAATTACCACAAAACTTCTACTTTCACTATTACTGTTACTATTGTTATTGTTATCGCTACTATCAAACTATCATACTACCGTGTGATTGCTTGCATCTGCATTGGTAATTCCCCGAAGAGGAAGGATAATGCAGCACAACAAAGATAAGTATTTCCCTTAGTTATGAAACCAAGGTTATCAAACCAGTAGGAGAACCAAGAAACACTATGTAAACAATACCTGCACATAAACAACAAAAACTTGCAACCCAACGCGTAAGCGGGGTTGGCAATCCCTCCTCGTTATTGAGATTGATTAAATTGTATGAGATCTAGTAAATAGATCTAATTAAAACACAAAATACAATAAATAAAGAAAAAGGGTAGCAAGATATTTATGGTTTTAATATAATAGGAAATAGACACGGGGCCCATAGATTTCACTAGAGGCTTCTCTCGAGAAAATAGCATACGGTGGGTAGACAAATTACTATAGGGCAATTGATAAAAGGCAAGTAATTATGACGATGTCCCAGACAATGATCATGTATATATGCATCATGTCCAAGATTAGTAGACCGAGTCCTTCCTGCATCTACTACTATTACTCCACACATCGACCGCTATCCATCATGCATTTACTGTATTAAGTTCATGGAAAAATGAGTGATGCAATGACATGATGTAGACAAGATCTATTCATGTAGGAATAGACCCAATCTTGTTATCCTTCATAGCAATGATACATGCGTGTCATGTCTTTTTCTGTCACTGAGATTGAGCACCGCAAAATCGAACCCATCACAAAGCACCTCTTCCCATGGCAAGAAAAATCAATCTAGGTTGCCAAACCAAACCGAAGTTTCGGAGAATAAATACGAGGCTATAAAGATCATGCATAAAAGAGTTCGACAAAGACTGAAATAATATTCATGGATAGATCTGATCATAAACTCATAATTCATCTGATCCCAACAAACACACTGCAAAAAGTCATTACATCAAATAGACCTCCAAGAACATCGAGGAGAACATTGTATTGAAGATCAAAAACTAAGCCATCTAGCTACTACCTACGGAGCCATAGGTCTATGGCAAACTACTCACGCATCATTAGAGGGGCAAGGGTTATGATGAAGAACACCTCCGTGATCGTTGCCCCCTCTGGCATAGTGCCGAAAAAGGCCTCTAGATTGGACCTCGTGGTTTTGGAACTTGCGGTGGCTGGAATTGTGTTTCGTCGGCTCCCCTAGGGTTTTGGGGATTTTAGAGTATTTATAGAAGCAGAGGTCAGTGGAGGGGGTGCATGTGGGATCCACTACCCACCAGGGCGCGCCTGGGGGGCCCTGGCGCGCCCTGGTTCCTACTGGGCCCCACATGCCCACTCTGGTGCACTTCTTCAGCCTCCTGGGTGTCTTTTGGGCAGAAAAAATTCTCCAAAAAATTTCATGGCATTTGGACTCCGTTTGGTATTGACTGCAAAGTAAAAAATAAGCACCAAACAACAACTGGCACTGGGCACTATGGCAATAGGTTAGTCCCTAAAAATGATATAAAGTTGCTAGTAAATGAGTATAAAACATCCAAGATGTATACTTTAATAGCATGGTACAATAACAAATTATAGATACGTTGGCGATGTATGAGCATCCCCGAGCTTAGTTCCTGCTCGTCCTCGAGTAGGTAAATCATAAAACCAGAATTCTTGATGTGGAATGGTACCCATCATATTCCTCACATATTATTTTCTTTTGTAGCATGGCAATTTGGACTTACATGATTCAAATGAATAGTCTATAATTTGACATTAAGATCTCAATACTCAAGCATATAACCAAGCAACCATGTCTTTCAAAATATCAACACTAAAGAAAGCTATCCCTAGCCCATTATGCTCAAGCATTGATCCATTCATGACACAAGCTCAATTATTAGCTACATCCAATGCACAAGTATGATAATAGTGTTCCCTAATTGGTGCTTTATAGGAGAAGATGGAGACTCCATAAAAATAAAAATTTCATAAAAGTAAATAGATAGGCCCTTCGTAGAGGGAATCAGAGATTTGTAGAGGTGCAAGAGCTCAAAGCTTAAATTGAGAGATTAAAATTGTTTTGAGAGGCATGATTTTCCTGTGTCTTCCTTGCTAGGTAAATCATAGGCGGTTCCCAAACATAAAATAATGTTTATTCCTTTTTCCACCATTCTTTCACAATCCATGGCTAACCGTATACACGGGTGCCTTCCATGCCAACACTTTCCAAGTAATTTATGATTTGACAACAAAAAATATATTTCTTTTTCATTTCGGGATTGGGCATCCCAATTCACTACAAAAAAAAGACACATCCGTGACATTTTGGGCTGAATGAATTTTTTTTTCTGTCATACATATGACACTTCTATGACGATAATGTGACAAAACCTGATATCATCATAGATATGGTGGGCTCCTACTTCTATGACAAAAAATCATGACAGAAAATGGGCTTTTCGTCCTGGGCAGGCCTGAGACGCAGCTGCATGACATTCTTTGGGCCGTCCATGAAGGAAAAAACCGTGGTAGAAGCGAGGGGGAGGAAAATTTCGGGGAGTTCCTGGTCACGGTGGAAGGTCGGGGGCCGAGCGATGCGCGTTTCTCTCATACACGTATGCGCGTGTGTGTGAGGCGTTGGCTCTAACTAAACCCGAGCGAGGCGTTGGGCTCTAACTGAACCCGAGCGATTGCACTGCAGGCTACGCGTTACTGAACCTGAGCGATCGATCGATGGCTGTTAACTGAACCCGATCGAGCGATTCCTTCGCTACTGCTGCTAACTGAAGCCGATCGATTGGATGAACAGTGAGCGTTGCAGGGGGTGGGGGGTGGGGTTGGATGAACAGTGAGCGGTGGCGTTGCCTCTGTATGAACAGGACCCCGTGCTGTGGTGGAGGGCTGGATGAACAGTAGATGGTGGAAGGGTGCCCGTGGAGGGGTGGTTGAACAGGACCCCGTGGTGTGGAGGGCTGAATGAACAGTAGACGGTGGAGGGGTGCCCGTGGAGGGGTGGATGAATAGGACCCCGTGGTGTGGAGGGCTGGATGAACAGTAGACGGTGGAGGGGTGCCCGTGGAGGGGTGGATGAATAGGACCCCGTGGTGTGGAGGGCTGGATGAACAGTAGACGGTGGAGGGGTGCCCGTGGAGGGGTGGTTGAACAGTAGCCGGTGGAGTAGCGTGCGGTGGAGGCTGGATGAACAGGAGCCCGTGGAGGCTGGAGGAGGTCGACGGTGGAGATGAACAGTATCCCATGGAGTCCCGTTTTGCGGTACGCCACACACCTCCCGATGAACAGGACCCCCGTTTCGACCGTAGGAGGTCCGTTTCGTCTGTTTTGCGGTACGCCACACCCTCCCGATCAACAGGACCACTGTTTCGACCGTAGGAGGTCTGTTTCCTCCGTTTCGCGGTATGCCAGACCCCTCCCGATGAACAGGATCCTGTTTCGAACATGGCCGGTCAAACACAAGGACGTTTCCTCCATTCTGCGGTATGCCAGGCCTCGTTTCCATCGCCTCTTCCGTCCAAGCCCTCCCGATGAACACGACCACGCATTCCGTTCCGACCCAGCCGGTTGGCTCCCCATGAACACGACGACGATGTTGTTTCTCCGTTTCGACCCATCCAATGTACACGAGCCCTGGCCATACGTATATATGCGCGAGTAGGCGTTCGAGACCCCACCCGTATGTACACATACGTGGCCCTATTTTCTTTCTTGCACCCTGGCCGCTGTACGCACGTGTACATGCTACATGTGCGCCTCTACTACGACACGTGCGCGCCTCTACTACGACACGTGCGCGCCTCTACATCCACCAGTATATATGTATGTATACGTTCGCTACCAGAATGACAACGCTACACTAGTAGAAAAACACCTAATAGTCCCGGTTCGTGAGGGCCTTTAGTCCCGGTTCATGAACCGGGACTAATGGGCCGTTACTAATACCTCCACCCATTAGTCCCGGTTCAATCTAGAACCGGGACTAATGTGCCTCCACGTGGCTCTGTGCGCCGTGCCCAGTCAGGGGGCCTTTGGTCCCGGTTGTTGGCACCAACCGGGACCAAAAGTCCATGTTTTTTTTTGGAAATTGGCTGCTTTAGGGGTTTTGGGGGTTATTTTTAGGTTGTTATATTAGCTAGCTAATAGAGAGAAGTGTTCTCTCTTATATCTTCGTCCTTGGTTTACCAACGCTGCTGCTATATATGTTCATTTTACCTGCTGATATAATAACTCATGCATGCTCGCATACATCAGCATATATAATAACAAGTACTCGTCCTACTAATCATGCATCATCATACAACTTCTACTCGTTATTAATAAAAAGTCATACGATCATCATCCTCATAGTCATCGAACCCAACCCTACATAATTGTTCTTAACACATGATCATCAGTATCAGGTAGGACCTAAACACCCTTAAGGTAAAATAGCATAAAACAATATAGACCCTGACTCTCCATTATGAAGAATGGTGATCATCCTGTCTCCAATTTTTGCCCTTCGCTGAATGTTGCTTCCAAGAAGCTCCTTACGACTGTCCATACATTTTTTCCATTCTTTGATTCTCATGTTTCCACTTATTTTAGAAACCCGGTATGGACAGTTGAGATTCGTAGGACGACCTGGTTGTATGTTCAAAACATGAAGGCTACCGTGTGTATACATCAGATGAGGCACACAATCATTCGGGATAATCTGTTGAAAAACATAGTAATAACTTCGTAGTTAGCAATGATACGATGTACTAGTTTTAGAAGTGTGCAAAAAGATGCACGGATGTTGTAATAGTACAAAAATCTTACCAGGGTATCTCCATGGTAGTTACCATAGTTCAACACGTGCACTAGTGGCACGTATTGACCATAATGTTGAGGAGTTCGATTGTAGACATTGTAATTCTCAAGATCAGTACAAAATGCGACCAGATGATTTTTCTCCTGATAAGTTAGTTCGGAGCCTTCGGTGTAGTAGGTTCTGTCTACCATCTGCCGCACATTCTTTGAAGAATGAAAATAAGCTGTCAATGGAGAATAAGTTGTCAACTATTTTGAAATAAACAATATAAATTACTTAATAACTATGTTAGGCTCACATGGGGGAAGAATTGGAGGTGTATCCACAAGGACGAAAATCGTAGGTCTCTCTTGCTCGATTGTAGGATCACCAAGATCCATGGTAACAAGCATACCCTCATCAAAACCATACATCTTGCAAAGTGATTCCCAATTTTTGCAACCAAAACGGGTTACACTCTGAGCATTGTACAGCTTTACTTGAAAATCCACACCATGATGGGTACTTAGGATAATTTTTTTGGTTTCGAAACTTTCATGGTCTTCAAAACCCATCCTCTCCAAGACATAGCGTCTTGCAAAGCATGGGATAAGCTAGTCAAATTGGAAAAGATGAAAAATATTGTCATGATTAAAACAGTTGAAGTCATGAGTAATTACGAAAAAAACTATTATCGTCGGTGGCGTACCGTATGAACATCGAAGGTCTCCTCGAGCTTAATGCTGAAGCGACGATCTTCGTCCAGCACAATGAACCTGTCGCAGATACCTCGGTCGTCGTGGCACTAGTCGCACTCCCCCGGGCGGTTTTCGTCGTCCGATGAGTACGACATTTCCGGCCTACGTTCATAATTCAAATATTAAACTAGATCATTATTATTAATAATGCGTTGACTATCGATGATCGATGTACGTAGCTCCTCCTTTCATTCCGGAATGCATTATTATATCAAATTGTCTAGCACACGGGAATGAAGGAGAACTTATCCAATATGAGCATTCAATAAGCAAAACCAAATCATAAAATAAGCAAAACCAAATCATAAAATAAAGTATAGTATTCAAATTAGCATGCATTCAATAATTATAAGCAAAAGTACATCATCTCTTAATTGGTGTCCGTACATCGTCGAATATTATCATTAATACAACTAGAACCGCAGCGCCCAACGGGTATCGACGCAGGCGGTGGACACCCAAAGATAAGGAACCATCACAGGATCATAGCTCCAGTGAGATCCCTGAAGAACCTGCCAGGTATTGTCGAATCTGCCCTCCAATGCAACCATGTAGCGACGGACGTGCTCGTCCTCCTCGCTGACACGGTGACGTAGCACCTCCAGGGTGTCCGGATGCCTCACCACCGTCACTGGCCCACGCGATCGCCACCAAACAAGGATCGGGTCAACAACGGGCTGCCTCCTCACCAACCTACGTCCCCCGGAAGGTAGCACCTCCCAATACCAGCCCGGCGGAGCCCAGTCCCGAACATGGCCCTGATCAAGCAGGCCTCCACCGCCGAGTCGGCGACGACGAGGATGCGGGATAGGCATCGCCGATGTCGATGCGGCAACTACTTCTATATATAGTTAAATAAAAGTAGTTTTATTAATTAAATCAACTATCTAGTTCAACTACTAAGCACTTACTATAAATAAATAAGTAGTACTTACTAAAAACAAACTACTTCTATATATAGTAAAATAAATTAGTTTATTAAATCAACTAGCTAGTTCAACTATATATAAACTACTTCTTATTTCTTTCCTTTTTCTAAATACTACACATCTAATCTAACAAAAAAAATCTAATCTAACAAAAAGAAATCTATGAACTACATATCAAAATTACTACACATCTAATCTAACAAAAAAATATAATTAATCTAACAAAAAAATCTAACATAATATAAACAAATTAATTACTACACATCAAATCTAACAAAAAAAATCTAATCTAACAAAAAAATCTATGAACTACATATCTAAATTACTACACACATCTAATCTAACAAAAAAAATCTAATTAATCTAACAAAAAATCTAACATAATATAAACAAATTAATTACTACACATCTAATCTAACAAAAAAATCTAATCTAACAAAAATATGTATGAACTACATATCTAAATTACTACACACATCTAATCTAACAAAAAAATCTAATTAATCTAACAAAAAAATCTAACATAATATAAACAAACTAATTACTACACATCTAATCTAACAAAAAAAACTCTAATCTAACAACAAAATCTAACAACAAAACTACAACATAATATATCTAGATTACTACACACACATCTAACCTAACAAGGAGTGGAGCGGGGCGGCGACGGCGACGGCGAAGGCGACGGCAACGGCGAGGTGCGGAGCGGGGCGGAGACGGCGACAGCGAAGGCGACGGCGAGGTGCGGAGCGGGGCGGCGACGGCGTCGAGGCGGCGCGCGACGTCGATCGGGGCGCGGCGCGGGCGGGCTGGGCGGGGCGCGCTGGCGGCGTCGGTGCGGGGCGGGGCTGGGCGGGGTGTGCGGGCGGCGACGGCGCGGGGCGGGGCTGGGCAGGGCGGTGCGGGGCGGCGTGGCGGGGCGGGGCGGCGACGGCGAGGTGGCGGCAGGGAGACGCGCGGCGACGGGAGTGGAGCAGGAGAGATCGAAAACTGCAAAGTCCTGTATATATAGCAAGAGCATCGGTCCCGGTTGGTGGCTCCAACCGGGACTAATGCCCCCTTTCGTCCCGGTTGGTGCCACCAACCGGGACCAAAGGCCTCTTTTCAGCAGCCCAAAGGGCGGGAAACAAAGACCTTTGGTCCCGGTTGGCGGCTCCAACCGGGACTAAAGGGGGGGCATTGGTACCGGTTCGTGGCACCAACCGGTACCAATGCACCCCTTTAGTTCCGGTTGGTGCCACCAACCGGGACTAAAGGCCATGTGCTGCCCTTGTCGCGGCATGAAAGTTTAGTCCCACCTCGCTAGCTGAGGGAGCTCGAGAGTGGTTTATAAGCCCCAGTCCCGCTGCCCTCTCGAGCTCCTCTCAAATGCAGGCTTATGGGCCTAAACGCACCATATGTGCCTGTGGGCCTATTGGGCCTATTGCGGGCCTGAATCCTGGCCCATTGTTGGGTTTCTAGTCGTATTCAGGCTGTGGTAGCCCTTTAGGTGGCACTTTTTTTATTTTATTTTGATTCTTCCTGCAGCTGTTTTTTTAGTCCCACCTCGCCAAGCGAGAGGCACTCGCAGCTGTTTATAAGCCCTGAGTGCAGAGACGATGACGAAGAGGCCCAATGCTCCTGCACGTTGGTTAGCTTCAAGCCTTGAGGAATACGGTAGACTGCACAGAGCTATGTGCAGTGCAGTTGACACTATTCCGGAAGGCTTGAAGCAAATTAACAAGCATTGCGCCTCTTTTTTATTTTTAATGACTTATTACAACTGAGAAATAAAAAGAAAACAAATAAATATAGCTGAAAAGAAAAAAAACTATATAGAAAACTACTCAGAAATGAATTGAAGCAAAAAATAGTTGTGATTAACTGTACTAAAAAAGGAGCATATATGCTTATTTTTAATGACTTATTACAACTCAGAAATAAAAAGAAGAAAATATAGTTGTGATTAACTTTACTAAAATATGAGCATAGATGCTTATTTCTAATGACTTATTACAATTCAAAAATAAATAGAAGAAAAAATAGTTATGATTAACTTTACTAAAAAATGAGCATAGATGCTTATTTTTAATGACTTATCACAACTCAGAAATAAAAAGAAAAAAATAAATATAGCAGAAAAGAAAAAAACTATATAAAAAGCTACTCAGAAATGAGCATAGATGCGCTTATAGAGGAAATTCAAATTAAATTCATAACAAATTTCAAGAGAAATTCGTATGAATTTAGCCTAAATTCCCTATATAAGGGCATCTATTTTCATTTTCAGAGGAGCTCAATAAGGCAGAGAGGGAGGGGCTTATAAACCGGTCTGATTCCCCTCTGGTTGGCGAGGTGGGACTAAACTTTGGCCGCAACGAGGACCAACCCTTTAGTCCCGGTTGGTGGAGTGGACCGGGACTAATGGTCGTCCTTTGGTCTCGGTTCAGGCCACCAACCGGGACCAATGGTGGTGGGCCAGGAGCGAGGCACATTGGTCCCGGTTCGTCCCACCAACCGGGACCAATAGGTCCAGACGAACCGGGACCAATGGCCCTCGTGGCCCGGTCGGCCCCTGGGGCTCACGAACCGGGTCCAATGCCCCCATTGGTCCCGGTTCTGGATTGAACCGGGACTAATGGGCTGGACCGGCCTGGACCATTGGCCCCTTTTCTACTAGTGCTACGTACGCTTCGACCAGGTGGGTCCCGACTGTCAGGCACTTCCTTGCGTGCGAAGATGTAGCTAGTGGGTCCTAGCAGTTAGGGGGGCGAATCATTTTTTTTCGGACGCACTTCCTTGCGTGCAAATATGTAGCTGGTGGGTCCCAGCAGTCAGGGGGGCGAATCATTTTTTTTGCCCGGATGCACTTCATTGCGTAAGAAGATGTAGCTATTGGGTCCCAGCAGTCAGGGAGGCGAATCGTTGTTTTTGCCTGGACGCACTTCCTTGCGTGCGAAGATGTAGCGCGTGGGTCCCAACAGTCAGGAGGCGAATCGTTTTTTTGCCTGGACGCACTTCCTTGCGTCCAAAGATGTAGCTGGTGGGTCCGAGCAGTCAGGAGGGCGAATCATTTTTTTTTGCCCGGACGCACTTCCTTGCGTGCGAAGATGTAGCTGGTGGGTCCCAGCAGTCAGGGGGAAACATATTTTTCGCGAAATACAGTGGCTCGTCCGGTGGGTCCCAGCTGTTAGGTGGAGGAATAATTATTTTCCGCGTAATAAGGAGGCACTTCCTTGCTGTAGCCGTGGACCTAGCTGTCAGCCTCTCCACGTACAGTCCACGTCCGATGGAAGTCGTTCCTTGACCATGTTGACCACGCTGTGCCGAGAGCACCAGGGCGATGGACGACGGGGAGGCCTAGGAAGGGGAAGACGGGGAGACGGGAAAGACGCGGTAGTGGAAGCCTGCGCGAAGAGGAGTACGAGGGTTCACTGGTTCGGCTGCGGTGTGAGGCTGTCGTCGCCGCAGGGCCTGGCCAGCGGTGGGAATAGTAGGGGGCGGTGAGGCCTCTGCGGCAGCACAGCCGGCCACGGGAGGCAGGAGCATGCAGCACGACCGGCGCTGCTTTGGGCGGCTGGAGCAAGAAGACCAGAGGTTGAAGAAGCACTACGGCCGTTGGATGGACATCGTACGGTCACTAGAGCTAGAATCGTTCATATTGAATAAGCAGCACGGCCGTTGGATTAACATCCAACGGCCACTGCTGCTAGAATCGTTTATGGACTAAGTTGACAAATCCAAAGTACACGTCAACCTAGTAGACCCACAAGTCAGCCTCCAAATTTGTCCCAAACAGCATACAGCCCGAAATTTCTAGCCAGATTCAAATTAATTTTAAATCTAAATATACCTTAATTTAAATTCAATGAAATTTTACCCGCACAAAAACAATGAAATTTAAAATATCAAAATCCAAAAGAAAACAGTATTTTGGAACTAATTGTCAGTTTGCTGTATTTTTTCATTTTACAACCCATTTATTATTACTTATAGCCCATTTCTTATTACTTATAGCCCATTTTCTGGGCAAAATGCATCCCTCCTCGCCTTGAAAGATTTCCGGCCCAGCAGGGCGTAGAAAAGCAAGTAGGCCTATGTTGGTTATTCTGCAAAAAACAAAATAGCTGGCTAGCCATTTTTCAGAATGAAAAAAAAACAAACTGTGCTGGTCATGTGCTAAACATATGAAATAAAAGCCTGGGATAGACGGGCCACGGGTCCCGCACAACCAGTTGATACCCTTCTCTGTCCCGAAAATACAAAATTACTGCGCGCGCTGCTGGGTCCCTACTGTCATCCTCACCATGTATAGTCATCTCCTTGTTCCTCTCGGTTGTTGACCATGTTGAAAACACTGGAGGGCGGTGCCGTGGCGAGCGAACCAAGGCGGAGGACGATGGTGAGGCCTCGGACGGGAACGAACAGGAGCCGGGGAAGATCACAGCCAGCCATAGGAGGCGAGAGCAGGTGGTCCCGTCGGCGCTGGTTTGGCTTTGGCGGCTCGAGGAAGAAGAGACTGAAGAAACGCGACAGACGTTGAGTGAAAATCCAACGGTCAAGGTTGGCACAATCGTTTGTTGACTAAGCGGACACCAAGTAGCATACTTTTTTATATATAGGAAGAAAACTGCAAGGAAAATGCGTTCGGCTGCCGTCCTCCTCACAGGGAACGTTCGCCACATAAGTGACTAGCACCCTTGGTTTTCAACCGAGACGTCTTGGGTTCGAGTCCCAGGAACTCTCAATTTTGTCCTCCTTCCTTCCTAGCAAAAAAAAGGGAAAGAAAATCAAAGACTTGGGAAGGCGTACAGAACAAGCTAGTGTACCAGTAAAGAGACGTTGCCGAGTTTTAGAAAAAAGAGAGACGTGCTCCTGTAGGTGGTTCGAATCCAAACCTAGACTATGACTATATATGGTGCTATGCTACTCTGCAAGTAATGAAACTGACATATCCAACGTTCGCTTCTCCTCTTCTCTACTTACTCTGCCTAGCATTAGAAGCTCTGGCCACAGCAACCATGTCCGGTGGCTGCTCGTCCACCTGCTCTTTAGCAGGCAACAACCAGATATGCGCCAAGTCGCCACTCGTACCATCGCCTATGGGTCTCATCACACCTCCGCCGGCACGCGCACCGTAGCTGATTGCTCGTCGCAACCGCTACCGTTGGTGTGGTGCTACTGCTGCAACTCACGCAGAGTCATTTGTCGCATCTCAACCACAATCCTCAACCCTGGCCGAGTCTTCTACAAATGCCCGAATCATGGGGTAATAATATGTTGAAGTGTTGTTCTGCTGCTTTCAGTTGATGATTTTCTTAATAGTTTGGTTGATGATCTTCCAATTTGATTCGTGCAGAAAAGGGAAGGTTTGTGTGATTTGTATTTCTGGGAAGTTGCTGATGTGTGGGAATGCAACTACGCTGATTATTTGGTTAGCCGTGGAATCCCAATACCAGCAGGTTGGGGTGTTGGACAGGTAACTGAAGGAACGACAGAAGAGGAAGATCTAGAGCAGAAGGTTAAAGATGTAGTTCCTCTGATCATGGCTAAGCAATAGTTCTTGAATGGCCTTGACAACAATGAGGAGATGAAAGATCTTGTGAAGATAATGGGCAAAATCGATGTGCTCTATAGGATGATTGTCTCTTTATTTGCAGTGTATGTAGCACTCATGATGTATTCAGTGGCTACTACGTGAGCACTTTGCTGAAACCAGTAATGAATGAAACCTGTGTAGCAGACTGGGCGTAGTGTTGTGAACATCTAATGATTTCTATTAACGGAAATCAGGGGGTATCCCCTTTTGCTCATAAATAAATAAATAGCAGAGACCCTGTCGGGTCAGCTTTGTTCTCATTCGAAGACGTCGAGCAAATTGCAGTCCAACAGCAAACAATGTCATCAAATTCAAGTTTCACAGCCAAATATGAGTACAACTAAACAACAATGGCATCATGTTTTAGTTGTCATACAATCACCAAATACAAATCAGCATACATAACAAGTGATGTTCTCACAACAAAATACTAAACAACATGTTCATCAGGTTTCAGTTATCATAGCAAACACAATTTCACATAGTAGATAAAGAAACGTCTTCTGACAGGAAAATATGACAAAAGCAATGTAATCATCATCCGCATCAGCAGCGTCAACATCTTCGCCATGTGTATCAGTCTGAATCGTAATTCCCCATGGTTTCATCTTCTTCTTCGTCCTCAACGTCCTCGAACGTTGGCTTCTTCTTGATCAACTCTTGTATGTCCACAGCACGACAGGCAATCTTTTCGCCGGTGTCATTGACGTGATGGTTCTCAAAGATATTAGGAACATCTGTGTTATCTTGTACATCAGGAGCAGTGTAAGCATAATCTTATTGTGCAAATTCATTAAACGAATTCCTCTGCTCAAACCTTTGCAATACTCTCCAGTCATTGCTACGTGCAAATGTGTCTTCCAAGAAAAATATCTGTGTTGCTTGATTTGCCAAAATAAAAGGCTCATTGGTCTGGTACACCACCTTGACATTGATGGATTTGAAATAATCATCAGCTCTGGGTTTTGCGATCCTGGAAAACAGGTTATACCAATGATAGCACAACAGAACCACACACCGATGATCCTCGAAACTGGAGATATACTGCAACTGAACAATGTCTGTTATGTTAGCATACATTTCAGTTGTCTCCTTGTCATACATATCTGTGCTCATGATGGCACTGTTTTGTGTCTTCCTGCCTTCTTCTCATGCAAGGGTGTTGTAGCGCACATCTCCAACAACGCAAGATTCATAATGTCTTACCCGAGTATCAGGACCCATTGCTAGTGAGTAAAGGGCATCATCAACTGCCTGCCCATCCTCCCGCATCTTATTAACCCATGGTTAGAAAATAGACAAGTTGATCATCTTATGTACTCAATATATTAAAAAACTGACAGTGCACTTCAAAAGCTTACATGGTTCTTGAACCATTTCGCAAATCCTTCCATAACCAGTTTGTCGATGTTTCTTGGATTTTGCAGCAGTAACTCCTCTTTGTAGATGCTGCACAACATAGTGATCGCGTCAAACATCTAAATATATAAGAATGTGCTGCAAGTTTAGTAGATTACGATGTATAAGCTGCAGTACTGCACTTACTTGATATAAGGTAGTATCTCAGGATAGTTATTCAACACATACCAAACCATTTTGTCCAAATCTTTAGGTTTGTCCTCTTGTCGATTCTTCCCTGTAACTCGAACAGAATAATCGAAAACATTGAGCCCGGGATTGTCTTCACCCACCTCTTTGCTAAGCTGATCAGCTGTTTCAATGTATTTTGAGCAGAATGTCAACACTTCTGTAGCAATGTAGGCCTCTGCAATGGAACCCTCGGGTCCAGCTCTGTTCCTAACATAGCCCTTCAAAGTGCCTAGCCGCCTTTCAATAGGGTACATCCAGACATACTGTATTGGACCTCTAAGTAGTGCCTCATCAGGTAGATGAACAGCCAAATGCACCATCACATCAAAGAAGGCTGGAGGATATATCTTCTCAAGGTCGCATAGGATAGTTGGTATCTTGTCTCTAAGACTCTCCAAAGCATCTATCCTGATATTTCTACTGCAGAGTTCCCTGAAGACATGTCCCAACTCTGCAACTACTCTGTATAAGTCAGGGCGGCCCAATCCTCTAAGGATAACAGGTAAAACCCTTTGAAGTAGGATGTGGCAGTCATGAATTTTCAACCCTTGTACCTTGTTTCCATCTGCACTGACTCTCCTTACAGGGTTGGAAGCAAATCCATGTGGGAATCTCACACATGACAGGACCTCGCAGAATTCTTTTCTTCTTACCTTGTCCAAGACGTACACAGCTGGTGCCATATCCCGTGGTTTACCTTCATCTGCACCTGCAAATCCTTTCTGATACCCAGGTGTGTCAAATCAATCCTAGATTTTAAGGTATCTTTCTTCTTGCCTTCAATATTAAGAAGTGTGCCGATAATGCTGTCACATATATTTTTCTCGATGTGCATCACATCAAGATTATGCCACAGATCCAAATCTTTCCAATACTCCAAGTCCCACAAAGTGGACATGCGGGTAAACAATAATCTCTCTTCTGCCCTGCCATGCTTCCTTTTCCCACTACCATTACCAGGATGGTTTCCTGGTGTAATATGCCTGACCTTCTCTAATTCCACTTGCAACTCATCAGCGGTGAGCCTCTTTGGCGCATCACAGTTTTCATGCTTTGCATTGAACACATGTCTTCGGTATTTTCTAGGATGCGGCTTGTCCTTGGCAAGGAAACGGCGGTGTCCAATGTAACAGATCTTGCTAAGTATTGCGTATGACAGTGGATTCCTGTCACAACGAACACATGCATTTTAACCATGTGTCGTTCGCCCTGACATAGTGCCCAAAGCCGGATAATCATGGATGCACCAAATTATAACAGCACACAGAAAGAAATCAGTGGGTGGGCTGCTATATAGGTCTCGAGTGAGAACACCCTTCCATAGCTGTTGAAGTTCCTCCACAAGAGGCTCCATGAACAAATCAAAATCCTTTCCAGGACTTTTTGGACCTGGGATGAGCAAGGCCATCATGTAGTTTGATCCTTTGGCGCAGACATTTGGAGGCATGTTGTAAAGGATAACAAGCACTGGTCACATGCTATATGTGGCGCTCTGGTGGCCAAATGGGTTAAATCCATATGAAGCTAAGCCAAGTCTAATGTTTCTTGGGTCAGCAGCAAACTTCTTGTGTTTATCATTGAAGCTTTTCCACTCACTACCATGAGATGGATGGCTCATTACATTCTGATCTCTGTACTCCTGGTTCCTAGAATGCCACAGGACATCCTCTCTTGTTTCAGCATCATGAAACAACCTCTGCAATCTTGGTGTCATTGGAAAATGTCTCAGAACATTATGAGGAATCCTCTTCACAACATCGGCATCTTTCCATCTTGATGATTTGCATTTCGGGCATTCACTTAAGTTGGCATAATCCTTCCAGAATAGAACACAATTATTCTTACAAACATGGATCATATCATATCCAATTCCAACTGCACGAAGGAAATTCTTCATTTTACTGTAGGTGTGTGGCAGCTCAGTCGCATCTGGGAAATATTTGCGGAAAGCAACCAACATCGCATCGAATGATTTGTTGGTCATCCCCTCAGATGTCTTCACCTGAAGAAAGGTGACCATAGCTGAGAATACTGACAGCTTATTTTCTGGGGTGACAACAACGTTGCATTGTTCCAACATGCGGGCCCACCATTTTTCATCTGTAGGTGAAAGTTCACGGAATGCACGAGCATTTCGTAACATTGTTTCAATGTTGGTCAAACTCACTGGCTCCGCCACCACCACCTCCTCCTCCTCTTCCACCTGAGCATCAGGCAGATCAAGATGGTGATCTGCTGCTTCCAAGTAGTCAATAATATTGACGTTCACAGCTTCGCCCTGATGAACCCACCTAGTATATGTGACCGACATCCCATACAACTTTAGATGATTTTGCACAGTTGACTGGGGTCTTGTAACTGAATTCATACACCTGCTACATGGGAAGAGCACATCTGATTTTGGACCACCATACTCGGCTCTAATAAAGTTCATGAAGTTTTCAACCCCCTCGACATATGCAGTGGAGAATCTTCGGGCAGAAGTTATCCAAGTCTTGTCCATCTGTTAGACATACAAATTAGTTCTTCTACTAGATATTACAGGAAAAACATATATGCTTTTTTATGAAGTCCAGAAAAAAATACCTAGGTCGATGTCTAAAGCTATGGCAAGATATTTGGACGAGCATATCTAAGTAACGAAATATATGTAAAGCTAATTCAGCAAACAGATTTGAGTGCTAAATTATGGCAGGCTGTTTCAGCAGTCAATAAGGCCGAGCACACAACCATCAAACTATCGAAGGCCATCGCAGCAACAAAGATCGAGTATAAAACGGTGTAGAGCTATTTCACCTAACAGATTGGCTACTAGACCATGGCAATCTATGTCACAATAAATATATGGCAGGATATTTTTGCAACTAATCGGCCTTGGCATGCCATCTCAGCTAAGCAGGTTGAGTGCAGAACAGGGCAAGGAAGCTTCTTAAGCAGAGCATATTGATAGTAAACTACTTCGGCAAACAGTGAGATTAACAGCGTCTATTAGCTAACATTCAGCGCTACACCGACATGAACGGGGCCTTAGTCTAGAAAGCGCGTACCGTGGGAGAAGTTGACCGCCGTGCGTCTCCACATGAACGTCGCCAGCGGTGGCGGCGCTGACCGCCGTCCGCCTCCACAAGAACGTAGCCAGAGGTAGTGGCGCAACTAGAGGACGACAGTCTATGACAGCATACTGTGGGAGCGAGAGGATCGTCGTGCGTGCCCTCGACGAACTGCGGCGCCGACATATCAGCGCGGCG